>NW_007234044.1:0-3166 GCF_000164805.1 Carlito syrichta | reverse complement strand
ACCTACTATGATTTTTTTTTTTTTTTTTTTGAGTTGGAGTCTCACTCTGTCACCCAGACTGGAGTGCAGTGACCACTCCCGGCCACTGCAGCCTTGACCTGCTGAGCTCCAGCGATCCTTCCACCTCAGCCTTCCAAGTAGCTGGACCTACAGGCATGTGCTACCACGCCCAGCTAATTTTTTTTATTTTATTGTAGAGATGACGTCTCGCCTGACCAGGCGGGTCTTGAACCCACGGCCTCAGGCAATTCACTCACCTCAGCTTCCCAAAGGCACGGGATTACAGGCTGAGTCACCAAGCCCAGCTCTACTATGATGTTTTTAAGGTTCAATCTTAAAACATGCTTCATCAGTAGTTTATTTTTATAGTTGAAGAACATTTCATTTTGTAAAGCATAAGTTGTTTATTCATTTACCAGCTGATGGACATTTGGGTGGTTTCCAGCTTTTGGCTCCTATGAATAATGCTGCTGTGAGTGTTTGCATATATGTCTTGATGTGGATATATGTTTTCTTCTAATTTCATTCCTTACCTAGGAGTAGAATTTTGCCAGGTTGTATGATAAACTTTTGTTTAATTTTGTTTATTTTAACAACATGCCAAACTGTTTTTCATCGCAGAACCACCATTTCATGTTTCCCCCAGCAGTGTATGAAGATTCCAGTTTCTCCACATCCTTGACAACACTTGTTATATTGTCTTTCTTTTTGATTGTAGCCAACCTAGTGGATGTAAATGTTATCTGATCGTGGTTTTAATTTGCACCTCTCTGATGACTAATGATGGTGAGCATCTTTTCATGTGTTTATTGTTTATGGATGTATCTTCTTTGCTGAATTGTTTATTTAATTTTTTCTTTTACTTTATTCCATAAAACTTCTAGTGAGTAAATGAACAGTACGTAATATATTTTTACATTTTCCCTCTTTTAGGGGCTTTTTGCTTCCATTTTCTTCAACCTCAGATGTAGTCAACGGATCAGTTTCAGGATCTTTGGACTTAGGAGGATAGTTCTTATGAGGCTGTGCTTCAGGTTTCTACTCTAGTTAGGCCAGTCAGCATCAATCTGAACATATGCCACATGCTGGACTTCATAATTCTGGCCAGTGTAAGCTAATGATCCAAACGCTCTGAATTGAAAAAAATAAGAACTCTCCAGGAAAGAGCTGTTATCACCATTGAGCTGTTGGAGAAATCAACTGATGAAGGGGAGTTTGTTATCCCTTTTTTTTTTTTTTTTTGAGTTGGAATCTCACTCTGTCACCCAGACTGGAGTGCAGTGGCCATTCCCGGCCACCGCAGCCTTGACCTGCTGGGCTCCGGCGATCCTTCCGCCTCAGAGTCCATTGCATTTCTAAAACATAGCCAAGGGAAGGATGTCAATATGAAGCTATAAGTCAAAGGATCCCCCTGCCCCCGGGATTTAAGTTTCCGATTGACTCTAGTTTTTTGTTTGTTTGTTTGTTTTTTGAGTTGAAACCTTACTCTGTTGCCCAGGCTGGAGTGCAGTAGCATGCTCACAGCCATGGCAACTTCGACCTGCTGGTCTCAGGCCTTCCTTTCACCTCAGCCTTCCAAGTAGCTGGAACTACAGGTGCCCACTACCATGTCTTGCCAATTTTTTGATTTATTGTAAAGACAAGGTCTTGCCAAGTTGCCCAGACTGTTCTTGAATCCCTGGGCTCAGGCAATCCTCTTGCCTTGGCCTGCCAAAGTGCTGGGATTACAGGCTTAAGTCAATGTGCCAGGCCAGACTCTAGTTTTAATTTTTAAATTATAACCCAGTTTGTTTCAAATTATGTATCTTTTTCTCATCACAAAGGATGGCTTTCATTCAACGAATATGGAGTCCCTGCTTTGCCCTTAACACGTCTCCAGGCCGGGCTCGGTGGAGCCTGTAATCCTAGCACTTTGGGAGGCCGAGGCAAGTGAATTGTCTGAGCCCATGGGTTCAAGACCCACCTGGACAACTTGGTAGGACCTTGTCTCTATAAAAAAATCAAAAATTAGCTGGATGTGGTAGTGTGTACCTATAGTTCCGGCTACTTGGAAGGTTGAGGTGGAAGAATTGCTGGAGTCCAGCAGGTCGAGGCTGTGGTGGCTGGGAGCGTGCCACTGCACTTCAGTCTGGGAAACAGAGTAAGACTCCAAGTTAAAAAAAAAAAAAAAGTCGCCAAAGTCCTAGACTACAGTAAGGGTCTTTTAGCTGGAGGAAACAGGTGTGCAAGTCATGGTAGGAGATTGAATGGGGTGTTTGGGGCCAGTGGCACAGCCAGTTGTGACTAGAGCAGAGTGAAGGCAACTGCATGAGGAGAGAGGTCAGGGGCAGGTCATGGGTATCTTGAATTCTAGAAAGGACTTATGAAACCATGGGAGGCTGTGACATGATCCTGCTCGTGCTTTCAAAAGATCACGCGGGCAGCTGTGTAGAGAATAGGCATGTGGAGCAAGAGTGAAGGCAGAGAGACCAGTTAGGAAACTGCTGTAAGAGGTGAGGTCAGAGACAATGGCACCTTGGGCTGGGGTGGTCAAATGCTGAGGGTTTTTGGAAGCAGAGCCCACAGAATTTGCTGCATAGCATATGGGGTATGAGAAAGAGAGAGAAGTCTAGAATGATTCAAATGATTTTGGCTTGAGCAGTTATGTAAATCATGGTACCATTTTCTAAAGTAAAGGGGACTTGGGGAGAATTAGGTTTGGGGGAGAAATTAACAATATCAAGGAATGACCTAATCTCAAAGACCAAAAAAAAAAGACAGTTTCTGAATACATTCTCATACAAGAATCAAAGAGTATAAAAGCATACAGAGTAAAGCATTTCCCTTCCTGAGCTAACAATCATTGTCAACAGTTTGGTATGCTTTTGTCCTTGTCATTTTTCCATGATTTTTTTCATAAGTGGGATTATACTATATTAATTATTTTGCATTTTGCCTTTCCAGTTAATACTTTGTTTTAGAGATCTTCCATGTCAGTACAAGTACGTAGCACATTCTTTTTAAAGACTACAGAGACTTCTCTGTGGATATGCCATAGTTGATTTACTCAGTTTCCTATTGAAGGGTGCTTGGATTGTCTCCATTTTGCACTATTAGAAAATGTGCAGCACTGATCATTTGCACATCTGCCTTTGTGTGTGGATCCCAGCATTTCCATGAGGTAGAT
>NW_007234043.1:584402-624035 GCF_000164805.1 Carlito syrichta | reverse complement strand
TTAGGACTATGGGTAACACCACATCGGCGCAGACGCTTCAACAGGCTCTCAAAAGCCTGCTGAAAGTAAAAGGGGGGGGTCTGAAGCAGGAGACAATAAACAACTTTATGCGGGCTGTAGAGAATGCCGCGCCCTGGTTCCCCAGTGTCTGGGCACCTTACGGAGCCTAGCTGGAGCAAGCTTGGGAGGGACTTGCGGCGCGCTGAGCAGCAGCAAGGACTTCCTCGGGGAGCGATGGCAATATGGAAGTTGGTGTTAAATTGTATAGAAGACGAGGATCAGTGCGGGAAGGAGCTTAGCGAAGGGGCTGAAGCAATGAACACTATGAGAGAAGAGTGTTCTGAGTGGTCACAGGCAGGAGACACAGAGGCAGAAGGGCTTTCGGAGGGGCTTGGGGTAGTGCCTCGATATCATGGAATACATCAGGTACGTTTGAAACTACAGTCCAGGTAAGTACAAGTACAGGCCCCAATGTTACCTTTGGGCCAACGCCAGTGTGTGTTTGGCCCCCATTTTTGTTTATTGTTTGTAACGATACTGCTAGCAATAATAGTATCCAGCTTGCTTTTTGTAATTATTCCAGGTGCTGGAATGCGTCCACCCATCCTTTAGCTATAGTAACCCGGGTACCGCGTTTTGTGCCCTGGCCAGTAGAGGCCCCCTCAGCTATGGCTTTGTTTAGGCAAAAAGGGATTTCGGAATTATCGCAGCTATTGTTAGTGCTATTGCAATTGCCACGGCGGCAGCAACCGCTGAGGCCATTTCTCTAACCACCACCATTCAAACGGCGGAGGCTGTTAACAACTTGTCTTCTGCTGTGGCCCAAGCCCTGGATACCCAGAGAAACATAGATAGCACCCTAAAGGCAGGCATTCTTATCTTAAATCAAAGGGTCAACCTTGTTCAAGAACAGGTTGATATTGCCCTGCAGTTAGCTCGTATTGGATGCCAATGGAGCTACCCTGGACTCTGCGTTACTAATGTGCCTTTTAACAACTACAGCCAAGCTGCGGCGCTATCCCGTAACCTTTCCAGCTATCTTACAGGTAATTGGTCAGAGAACTTTGATAAGCTGCTTGGAGAACTACGTACACCCATCGTAATCATCAATTCCACCCGAGTAGATACTAAGCTGGTTAAAGGACTCATGGGATGGGTCACCACAATTGCATCTCATGTAAAGGAATGGGCAGGACTTGCGGGTCTTGGGATCTGTCTTGTACTTCTATGCCTCCCTTTTGTCCGGTGCATGTGTAATGCTCGGCAACAGCACAAGAAGGAGCAGGCCCTCGTGGTGTAGGCTCTCGCGGCCATGGAGGCTGGTCGATCTCCCCAAGTGTGGATTGGACTGCTAGGGAAGTAGCCAAAGACGGGTAAGATCCCCTGGGAACATTACCAACCTAAGACAGGGGACAGGCCAGCGCTGCTGTATTCCCAATGACGGGTAAGGAACGTTTCCGCAAGAGACAACCTAAGACAGGTATTCTCTCGTTCATAAAACAAAAAAGGGGGAGATGTGGAGAGCGCGGCTGAGCCAAGATGGCGCCCGGGACCTCTGCCAAGTCCCATGATTAGGCGCATGATATACTGCCGGGCCCTCCTTCACTGCGCACCGCGCAAGTGCAACGCTGCAGAGCCTATGAACTGCTGACACGCTGGTACGGGACTTGTGGGTGGAGACCAAGGGATATAAGTACGGGACAACGGGGAAGAAGGGGGAAGAAGCTGGCATGGTGTAAAGGCTGAATAAACCGCTTTGAGAAGAACACGTTGTTGTTGCCTCCTTCCTGCTGGTCAGGGGTGAGCGACATTCTATCTTTTTTTTTTAATTACCCAGCCTCAGGGATTCCTGTGCAGCAACACAAGCACACAAAACAGACTAAGACATAAGTATCATTAAATTTAGATTAACTAAGTGAGTGAAACTGCTGATTTTTTTAAAAAATGGATTGATGAACAAATGAATCAGATCATTGAATTCGGTTGTTGATTCTGAAGCTGTAGTCTACTTGAGAATCCATAGGTGAGATTCTAAGGTCTCACCCTCAAATATCCTGAATGTGTTAATCCTGAGAAGAATGTCACGGTGTACATTTTAATTATTACCCTGTCGGTTGGATGCTGAAGTCTGCATGTCACATTTTAAAAATGTCAGTGTTGTCATTGAATAGTTCATTGGGGTCATAAAAACTGCCCACAACCACCTTCCGAAAGAGCTTTGGATACAGATCTGAAACCAAGATCATGTGTCTTCTCCACCCAGTGACTTTTATGTATTAATCTAATAACATATTATGTGCCAGACTTCACCCTAGACAACTGGTTGCAGCTGGGAGCAAGATGGAGAGGAAGCCCTAGCTCTTCACATAGCTTATGTTAGTGTAGGCAAGACAGATACTAAATAGGCAGTAAATAACTATACTGCAATTCCCATTCAGGTCAACCTCAGCCAGCTTCCTCAGCTTCTATTTTGTGGTGGTTGCAAACTACCTGAAAATGGTCCTCAGGAATTTATCTTAGACATTGATTTCAGTTCACTCAGTGATTTTAAATATCCTGTTCTTTGAATAACCATCTCTCTGGAGAAGGCCTGGGTCACCCATATCTTCCTTCTAGTAAATAATTAAAGGCACTCAGCATAGGATGGTTATTGGGCTGCCTTTCCTGGGTCTGGCCTCCTGCCCTCTTCAGAACACATGGGCTTCATTTGACAAATGTCATTGGTCCCCATAGCGTGCTTATTCCTGGTAGCAAGTTTAATGATCTGAAGATTGTAGATCAAGTCTCCTTGTAATGTTAAGCATTTATAGAAAGTATCTCCTACATCCTGCAATTAAAGCACCATCTGTAAAATAATTAGTCACGAAGAAAGAATGTCAGGCGCTTTTAGGGGTTAGCAGGATGACATTAATTTCAGCAGTAATTATTCAGGCAGGCCAAGATCTTTTTAGAAAGCCACTCAAAGAAGTAATTTTCATTCTACCAAATTTTGAACGTTTCACTGTTTCAAAACAGCAAAAACGACAAGATGAGCAGTATCAAACAGGTATGCACAGAGAGAGAAATCTGAGGGGCAACACTGTTTTTAAGAGGTAGTCTAGTGCAGTGGGGAAGTTATATGCTTAGGAATCGCTTAGAACTACTTAAAATTCTTCCTTCTACCACTTATCTGGTATAACCTTGACCAGGTAAGTTAAATTTGCCCTGCCTTATATTCACATTTGCTACAACAGTGGGAATAACACTTATCTCACAGGATTATTGCAAGGATTATGGGAGCTGATATGCAGATATGAGGAAATGGATAAAAGAGAAGAACATAAATTAACAACAACAACGAGGATGCTAAAAATGCATATAATTGCAGGATGTAAGCTCTGGAACATATCTTAGAGATGCTAAGTAGAAATCCCTCATTTAAAAAAAAATTGAATATGGCACTATCGCAAATTCATTGGGCCTTGTTCAGCAAATTTTGGAAAAACTCTGAGTCTAATCTATGTCTCAAGATACCAAATGTAGTGTTTACTCACCCCATCTATTCTTTCTTCTTCATTCTCAGGTATTTTTAAAGTACAAAAAGGCTTGTGATTTACTTCACAGATACTTTTGTTAAAAGCTATATATCACCTGGTGCAGTGGCTCAACCCTGTAATCCCAGCACTTTGGGAGTTAGAGGTGAGAGGATTGCCTGGACTCAGGGGTTCAAGATCAGCCTGAGCAACATGGTAAGACCTTGTCTCTATAATAAATCAAAAAAATTAGCCAGGCATAGTGGCACATGCTTGTGGTTCCAGCTACTTGGAAGAATGAGGCAGAAGGATCACCTGAACCCAGCAGGTCAAGGCTGTGGTGGCAGTGAGTGTACCACTGCACTCCACCCTGAGCGACAGAGTGAGACTCCGACTCAAAAACAAAAAAAAGCTATACGTCCTTATGAATCAACAGAATTGAAAAGTGGGAAATGAGTCATTGAAACTCCCAGTGTTCAGTGAACAGATGACAATAATATTAATATGTGTATACATGCAAAAGTGAATACATTATAAACCAAAATTAAAGTGGTAAAATAGAAATCTTCTAAATATTTATAGCTCTGCAGATCAACGGAAGCCACATGCATATAATTGAAACTGTTTTCAGGAGGAGTACACTCAGAATTTTAGTGGATTTATTCTTATTTCAGACTTTTTTTCCCTCATGATTGGAAAAGAGTACAGATTGGTCTCACTCTACTTGTTTGCTCATTCAACGTAAAGTCTGTTTGGAAATGGTTAAATGCAGCAGAACCACCCACCACCCCCTTTCAGAATGAGCCAATTTGGGATAATCAGATTTTTATCACTTAAGGAGTCAATTTTTCTTTTCTTCTTTCTCATTTGCTCTCCTTTAATACACCTGCTACAGAGTAGTTAGCAGAGGGGGGATTTGAGTAATAACATTACTTTACATGTAAATGGGGCTTTTTATCCAAGGAACTCAAGGCTCTCTGTAAACATTATGTCGCTGTATACAGATGATGATCATCATTTTGAAGCTAAGTAAATGGGTACCATGTGAGTAAGTGACTTGTGCAAGGTCACACATTAAGACTGTGGTGTTATCAGGAGGGGGCTTTTGGTCATTTGAGAATTTCATCTTCCATTTGACCCAGCTAAGGGAACCTTACTGCATTACATGTTAGCATTCTCATATATCCCTACTGGAGTACCATTTATTATATTCATTTAACCCACTCTTACACTCTGTTCATTCCATCAGACATTTTATACCATAATCCATTTTACTACTTTCTGTCAACGTTGACAATTCCTGTAATGCCACATATCACTATAACTCATGAGGTTAAAGACAGTGTTTATGACTTTCCCTCATTGAGTTTTAATTTCCACATCCTAAAACCTTACTCAATGGAACATAATGTAGCACGTGAAAAGCCTAGTTTAAAATAGAGAAAAATATTCACAATCCTTATTTGCAAATCTAATCCACAGGATAAATGAAATGCAAAGGTTGATGGTAGTAGAACATTGAGGTTTGTAGGCGGAAGATTTTAAAACTTGGAAATGAAAAAGGTATTTCTACTCAATTATACAAACGTGGTATTTTATAGTGTTTACCTTCCAGGAGGAAGAAGCTAGGCTACCTTTGCTGCAAAATATGCACTGCACAGTCATACATTTTAAGGGAAAATATCTCAAGGGTTGTTTTTTTTTCATTTCTAAAAGGGAAATTTGTTGTTAATGTAAGTATAAAATATTAAGATATAGGAATATATATAAGGCAGTCAGCACACAGCAGAGACACCATTGGAGATCCTTCCTTGCCTTGATACCAGAAGTAAGTCAAATGCTCTCAGTGAGTCCAAAAAAGGGAGGCATCCCAGTGTCATCTTGCACAATGTGTCCACAATTGGAAAATAAGAAACCTTGCTTTAGTTTCAGCCCTGTTGTCAATTCCTTCTGTGGTCTTGATGGAGCACACATTTCCTGAGCACAGTTCTAGCAGTTGAAACAAAAAGGGTTAAATTAGATGACCACTCAAACTTTTCCAGATCTGAACTTTTATGAATGGTGTAAGATTTGGCTATATTATGAATGACTGTGGGTGTTGTAAACCATGATGTTAACTTTAAATAACTATGTAGCTCAATCCAAATAACACAAATTTCCCTAGACAGCCTCTTTTACTTCTCTGTACCTGTGCAGTCTAATATAGAAGCCGCTAGTCACACATAACCATTGAACACCTGAAATATGTCTAGTTCAATTGAGATGTACTGGAGGTATGAAATTAATGCCATATTTTAATATTTAAAGACAATTTTATTAATTAAATTATAAACAATTTATAATTTATTTATAAATTAATGCCATATTTAAAGACAATTTTAAAGGTGAATCTAAAATATCATTATACTTTTTCGTGTTGATTGCATATTGAAAAGAATAAGTTTTGAATATATTGGGTCAACTAATATATTACATGACATTAATTTTACCTGGATTCTTTTACTTATTTAATATGGCTTTTAGAAAGCTTTAAATTAGATATTCTATTTGCATTTCTTTTGAACAATGCCACACTAGATACCCATGGGAATAATGCATGCATAATCAAGCTTCAGAGTTTTAGCTAAAACACTATCTAACCTAAAAAACCCTTCATAATATACTAAAAACATCATTTGACCCAATTATCTGATCTCATCCCAGTCACATATTGTTATTCCTATTTTATAGATGAAGCTCTATCAGATTGACTGAATAGCCCCAAGTCAGAAGGCCCAGCAACTTGGATATCTTACTATGGCAAACTTCCTGGAGGTCATTGTTCAGATTCAATTTACAGATACCAAATGTAACAGATCCTGCCATTTTCTTCTCATTTTGGTAAAGTGACATCTTAAAGCATTTTTTTGGTCAATTTTAAAAACTATTCCTTGATTTTAGCATTCTTAAATTTGATTTTGAAAGTGACTCTCTTTCTGATCAACAGTGCCAGGGTCTGAGGCTTCACTATATATGACACTAGTCTCTCTTCTTTAAGTTCCGAGGAATTGAGAAATAAGACAAAGGAATGGCAAAGGTGGACGGGGTGGGCAAAACATTCCCTTCCTCATGTGCGAAAACTGAGTTGCTCAACTGGATGAACATGTAATGTAATCAGTGTGCAGGGATCATAAGGATGGCACCCACTGTTCCTTGGCAACTCCTCCTTGGAATCCCTCCACTGTAGTTTACATTTTGTCCCCAGAAGGCTCTGAAATATGCCAGAAAGGACATTGATTACGTTAATCTCACTGCCACTTTATACATCACTGAAAAGTTATTTCTTATTTTATTTCCAAACCCACCTTAAATCTAGCCACATTTTCTAATATATTATATCAATAGTTTTACATAAAATAAAATAAATTAAAATTCTGCAATAAACTATGGTACTCAGAGAATAAAATGTCAAAAATAGATAGGTCTCAAATTTAAATATAAACTACCTCTACTTACAAAATTCTCAAGGAGAAAGTAAGTTCAAAGATTATTTCCCATTGCACTTTAAGTTAAAAAATGTTAAAGTCGCTGGGCTCGGTGGCTCAGCCTATAATCCCGCACCTTTGGGAGGTTGAGGTGAGTGGATTGCATGAGCCCGTGGGTTCGAAACCCGCCTGGACAGTGAGACCTCACTTCTACAATAAATAAAAAAATCAGCTGGGCGTGGTAGCATGCGCCTGTAGTTCTGGCTACTCGGAAGGCTGAGGCGGAAGGACAGCCGGAGCCCAGCAGGTCGAGGCTGCGGTGGCCAGGAGCGGCCACTGCACTCCAGTCTGGGCGACAGAGTGAGACTCCAACTCAAAAAAAAAAAAAAGATAAAGTCTGAAGACACTAAAGTACAAAATAAAATTGTCTTGAGTTTATAATTTAAAGTCTAAAATTAATTTTCTTTAATTTTATTTTCTTCTCAGTTTCAGCTGGAAGGATTCTTAATACTTGGGTAGATGGGGGTCCCTTTAGAACTATCCCTGAGCTCTTTCCTCCTGGAGTGGTGTTTCCAGTGATTGTATTAATTTTGGTATCTTTTTCCTCAATATGCTGAGTACCCAGACTTTGAAAAATAATGGAAAAGTTACTGGGTGTGATAGATTTCACAGTAGTGTAGAATACAATTAAGGTAGTGTCTACACTTGCCATTATCTGCTGCATTCACACAGCAATGTATTTTGGCCCAAAGTGATTTCAGTGCAACTTTTCATATACATGGCCACATGAAGATGGGGGTCTACCTAGGACGCCTCATATTTCCTTCCTCTCAGGAGCATCACTTTTCAGTAAGCCCTAAGAGTGAAAATGTCCATGGATATCATAGAATTGGATTCACATCCACTGAATTTAAAGTTCAATGCCCAACTCTTAAAACAGCTATCCATGTGGTGATTCATGCCTGTAATCTCAGCACTTTGGGAGGCTGAGGCAGACTGATTGCTTGGGCCCAGGTGTTTGAGACCAGCCTAGGCAACACAGTGAGAACTCGTCTTTACAAAAAATAAAAAATTAGTTAGACATGGTGGTACACACCTGTCATCCCAGTAACTCTGGAGCTGAGATGGAAGGATCACCTGCACCCAAGAGGCCATGGCTTATGGTAAGCTGTGATCAGTCCACTGCATACCAGCCTGAGTCAGAGAATGAGACTTCTACTCAAAAACAAAAAAACAAGCAAACAAACCAGCTATGCAGAGAAAATCATGATCCTAGAGCCTATTTTTAGTGTAGACAAAGACCATAGTAGAGAGTTAATAATATCTGAATGAAAGATGGTAAATGGGGAAGAAAGAAAAAAAAACTTTTCTTGTTTCTGTTTTCTAGGGTTATTGCCAGTCTATATGAGTTGCTCAAAACCCATAGCAAATATACTTCAATTTAGCTGAAAAATCTTCAACTGGTGGCAAATTTTAGCTCTATCTATTAATTATTTCTCAGGTCAGGGGATGGTTTAGGTAGGGGTTCACATATACATACCATTTTTAATTCCATTGTCTCTTTTGAGTCCTGTGTTTTGGCCCATCTCAGCACTAAAATGATCACAACCTTTTGTAATGATAGAATGTGACATTCCCCATTAACACTCTCTCCCAGTATCTGGTACTTTTATGAGTTTCACTTTTACATATTCCAAATATAAGTGAGATCATGTAGTCTTTATCTCTTGTTGATTGACTTATTACATTTAATATAATGTCTTCTAAGTGTATCTGTGTTGCCATCAATGGCAGACTTTTCTTTTATTTTTTAAGACAGTAGTATGGCACTGTGTGCATATATTAAATATAAAAAAGATCTATTCATCCATCTTACCAAAACCTCTTGGATGCCATCCAAACGGTACTAAGAGAAGAATTTGTATCTCTACGAGCACACATCAAGAAGACGGAAAGATTACAAGTGGAGAGCCTAACAAATCACCTAAGGGAGCCAGAAAGATAAAACCACCAAAACCCCAACTTTAGCAGAAGAATCCAAATCACAAAAATAAGAGCCCTAATATAGGACATAGAAGACAAAAATATAACAGAAAACTGAACAAAACAAAAAACTGGTTCTTTGAAAGAATTAGCAAGATTGATGGACTCCTAGCCAGAATGACCAAAAAAAGAGAGAAAAAACCCAAATAAACACAATCAAAAATATAAAAGATCAAATGACAACTGACCCTAAAGAAATACAAAAGATTATTAGAGATTATTGTGTACACTTATATGAAAAAAGTTAATAACCTAAATGAAATGGAGGACTTTCTGACATCACACAACTTTCCCAGGTTGAAACAAGAAGACATTGAGACACGAAATAGACCAATAACAACCCAGGAAATTGACTCTGTCATACAAAAACTACCTACAAAAAAAATGTCCTGGACCAGATGAGTTTCCAGCAGAATTCTACAAAATGTACATGGAGGAGCTAATACCAATCCTACTGAAAGTATTCCAGGCAATTGAGAAAGATGGAATAGTTCCAAATCATTTTACAAAACTAACATCACACTGATACCCAAACCGGGTGAAAATTCAATAAAAAAAGAGAATTACAACCAATATCCCTTATGAACATAGATGGAAAAACCCTCAACAAGTTCTAGTAAATCGGGTCCAAAAACACATCTCAAAAATCATCCACCATGACTAAGTAAGCTTCATCCCCAGGATGCAGTGTTGGTTCAACATTTGTAAGACCATAAATGTAATTAAATACTTCAACAGATGTAAAGGCAAGAACCACATGATTATAAAATTAGATGCAGAAAAAGGTTTTGCTAAAATCCATCATCCCTTCTTGATAAAAACCCTCAACCACCTAAGTATAGAAGGAACATATCTCAAAATAGTAAGTGCCATCTATGATAAACCCACAGTTAACATATTGCTAAATGGACAGAAACTGGAAACATTTCCCCTGAAAACTGGACCGTGACAAGGCTGCCTACTTTTACCCCTCTTGTTCAACATTGTGTTGGAAGTCCTAGTTCCGGCAATTAGACAAGAGAAGAAAATCCAGAGTATCCAGATAGGAAAAGAGGAAGTCAAGTTATCCCTCGTTGCTGATGATATGATCTTTTAACTTGAAAATCCAAGAGAATCTGTCAAAAACCTGCTTGCACTGATGCAGGACTTTGGCAAAGTCTCAGGGTATAAAATAAATGTGCAAAAGACAGTTGCATTCCTATACACCAACAACAAAGCAGGCAGAGAATCAAATTAAAAGTACAATACCATTCACAATAGGCACACAAAAAATGAAATACCTTGGCATCTTTCTAACCAGAGAAGTAAAAGATCTTTTCAATGAGAACTACAAAACATTGCCCAAAGAAATCCAAGAAGACACAAACAAATGAAGAAATATTCTATGCTCATGGATAGGAAGAATCAACATTATTAAAATGTCCATCCTACCAAAGGTAGTCTAGAGATTCAACACAATATCCATTAAATTACCAATATCATTCTTCTCAGACCTGGAAATGACAATACAAAAATTCATGTGGAAACATAAACTATCATAAACTATCTATAGCCAAAAGAATCCTTAGCAAAAGAAACAAAGCAGGAAGTATCACACTTCCTGACCTCAAATTTTACTATAGGGCTACAGTAATCAAAACAGCCTGGTATTGGTACAAGAACAGGCATATAGACCAATGAAACAGGATTGCGATTCCAGAAGCAAAGCCTCCATTTTTCAATAAATTCATCTTTGACAAAACCTCCAACAACAGCCACTGGGGAGAGGAGCACCTATTCAGTAAACGGTGCTGGAAAACTGGCTGATCACATGCAGAACATTGAAAAAGGACCCCTACCTATCACCATACACAAAAATTAACTCTAAATGGATTAAATACCTAAATGTAAAACCTCAAACTATAAGAATCTTAGAAAATGCAGGAGACACCCATATGGAAATTGGAACTGGCAACCAATTCCTATTCAGAAACCTGAAGGCCAGTACCTTAAGAAATCGACAAGTGGGACCTCATCAAATTAATGAGCTTCTGCAAAGAAAAGAAACCATCAAGAGAGCAGGGAGACAGCCTGCAGAATGAGAAAAAAATATTTGTATATCTGACAAAGGCCTAACATTTAGAATTTAAAAGGAACTCAAATACACCGAAAGGAAAAAAACAGTCCCATTAAAAAGGAGGCAAAAGACATGAATAGATACTTCTCAAGAGAAGATATATGGGCAGTCAACAGACACACGAAAAAGTGCTCAAACTCAGTCATCATCAGAGAAATGCAAATCAAAACCACATTGAGATTCCACCTAACCCCAGTAAGAATGGCTGTCATTAATAAAACAAACAACATCAGATGCTGGCGAGGATGTAGAAAAAAAGGAATACTTCTACACTGCTGGTGGGATTGCAAACCAGTGCAACTTCTTTGGAAGACAGTGTGGCGATTTTTAAAAGAACAAGAAATTGACCTTCCATATGACCCAGCAATTCCCCTATTGGGAATATACCTGGGGGAAGTCAAGTCATTCTACCAAAAAGATACCTGCACATGAATGTTTGTTGCAGCTCTATTCACAAGAGCAAAAACATGTAACCAATTATGCTGCTCATCAAACCTGGACTGAATTTTTTAAAATGTGGTACATATACACACTGGACTCTTATGCAGCCATAAAGAAGGACAACCATATGGACTTCAGGGCAATTTGGATGGATTTAGAGTCGATTCTGTGATCTATCACAGAAACAAAGATCAGAGTACCATATGTTCTCACTCATAAGCGTTCCTTGAACAATTATAATACAGTAAGAAAGGGATGGGCAGTAGTGGGAAACTGTCAGGGGAGGGGTGGTGGAATTAGTAGTTGAGGGAAACTACTAGGTGAGGGAGGGGCATACCTCAGGGACAAGGGCATGTGCATAATCAACATTTGTATACCTAACCCTGAACTGTACCCCACACAGATAGAAAAACAACAAAAAAAAGTAAAAAAAAAAACCTATTCATCCATTGATGGACACTTACATTGCTTTATTGTCATTAGATATACTTTATAATGAATGTTAAAATATACTTTAAGTGAGCACCTAAAACTTCATTGTGAGGAGACTATTCATTTTTTGTATGTATTTCTTGCAGCAATACTTTTATTCCCAGAATTTAGTGTTGTTTTAAAGGACAGTGTAGATGACAAAAAAGAGTAATTCCATATAAATCAGCCCAGGAACAAATTAGAGTGATGGACTTAACAAAATAAGAGCTTGACTATTGCAAATTATCTGTGTTGCCTATTACTCTACGAATTTTCGTTGAGAACTTCTCTGAAAAACTTACTGCAAATTATCACTGTTAACTGTAGGTATCTGAGGCATACTTTATCACCAGAGGAGACAACTTTTAAAGCTTGGAGGAAATTCACTGGGCAACATTACATCTCTGAGTTTTTGTGAAGCAGTATTTCAGCTTCTTGGGGGGAAAACAATTCAGATAAAATAGAAACCACTGATACCATATAGTGTTACTTAGCACAGTGAATATAAAGTTCTTTCCGATACATATAAACAAAGGTTTATCTGAGTGTCACCCTGAATTTCAGTTTTTAACCAACATTGATGTTGTGAATATAAATAACAAATAATAGTAACCAGTAAAAAAATAAAATAAAATAAAATTATATTTTCTTCTTCTATACATTCTCCTTTGGAAACCTTATTTAATTTTTTCATACCTTCTCATTTTGTCATTGTGGGAATTACTCTTTTTTGTTGGCAGTGGCATGGGCTGTATTTTAATCTTGCTATTAAAGATCTTCACCAGGATAGTTCTTCAATGACCTAAACTCAACCCATCTCAAGGTGGGCTCATACATCTTCTCTTTCCAAAATACCGTTATTTTTATGTTTACCATTTACAAAAAGACATATTTTCTCCACTCTCTTCCCTCACCCCCAGCCTTTCAACCTTAAAGATTTGTCTTAGTTTTCCACATTTATTTGTCTGTTATATACTATATTCATTACATAATAAAGTAAATCTCATTAACAAAATGCATTTGATACAGAGATGAACTATTTTGACATAGAGAAATTACTGAATGATCATTATTAGAGTGTTACTATGAACCAGATAATTACAAACTAACTTCCTGGACTCAGAAAAGTTATGCAACCTTTTTTGTGCTTCGTTTTTCTGCGAAAGGAGAACCTCAGCCTCACAAGTTACTAGGGAAACTCACAAAGATGATGTGCATTAGCTGTCATTAAAATTAAAAATCAACAAAAGATGCAAATAACTTAGCCATTTATGTCTTATAGCATCACTAATCTGGTCCTAGTTTAAGTCTTTATTCTAAATATTATCATAGACTGCTTAAAGCTCCCTAAAAGTTTATATGTTGAAGCCTAATCCCCAGCATAATGTTTTGGAGGTGGGCTTCTGGGAAGGGTATAGGTCATATGTGCAGAGTCCTCATAAAGCATTAAATTAGCGATCTTGTAAAAGAGACCTCAGAAAGCTATCTTGACCCTTCCACAATGTGGGGACAAAGTGACAAAAAGGACATCTGCGAACCAGGAAATGGGCCTTCCTCAGACACCAAACCTGCTGGGAGCTTCATCTTGGACTTTCCCGTTTCCAAGCTGTGAGAAGTAACTTTCTGTATTCACAAGTCGACCAGTATGGTATTATGTTACAGCACCCAAATGCAAAAAGACAAAGATAAGCATTAAAATTTTAACAAGTTTTCTTTCCAGAATCTATTGGTTTCATTTATTCACTCTTTTTCTTACTCACCCTCTTACTTATTCAATCAACTAACATTTAAGAAAGATTACCAAGACAAAGGGCTCAACACTATCTCGTTGATTTGAAATAAGACATAACCTGAACTTTGTTATCTAAAAAATAGTACACACTTATACAGTGTTGACATGAGTTAATGGATGACATAAGTCTCCCGGCAGAGTAGACATAATGTAGTGGGTGTTTGCTAACTGTTGGTTACTGTCTCTATTAGTAGAAATGACTAAAGTCCACACATTCTGGCCCACTGCCCTGTTTCTCTAGATATGAAACATGGTCTTCCTTACACAGATATTCTTCTTTCTGCCTAAATAGCTAAATCTCTATGATACAGGCCAGTATGTAGGCATGAGCATTATGTCCCCATGGATTGTGATATTGAGTGAATAAACAATTAATGAATAAAACGTCCTCGATATTATATTGGTGAGAAAATAAATTGTTTTAAAGCGATTTAAAAACCCTTAAGGCAGTAGGCTATCAGGATTCAAAGAAGCACCTGGCATTCATGTCAACACCCATGAAATAGAATAATACCCCTTCTACCTATTTTCATTCCCAGGAACTTAGATTTTTCTAAACACTCATTTGCATTTCCTTTGAATCCTCAAGCGGTTTTCAAAAATAGCCCCTTTATAGAAAGCAAATTAATCAAAAGACATGCAGCTCTCATTGGGAACAGCATCACAAGGAACTTCCATATTCATGAGCTCACTACTGCAGTAACCTCAGCTCTCAGCCCTCTACATACACACACACACACACACACACACACACACACGCACACACACACACACACACACACACACACATTTGTGTTCTTCTCCTGCCTCTCCATGTGTCCAACACAGTTGGCTGAGTAAGCCTATTAGTGATGAATCATTTTTCAATTGCATTATGAAGTTAGAACACAATTCAGTTCAACAATTCTTGCTTCATATTTGATTAACTCAAACCCACTTCTGTGGTTCCCTATAGTGTTTTCCTATAAATATATGCCAGAAGAACAATAATACTAGTCATAATTTATAACAATCTGCTCCATAGACTATAGTATATTCCTCATGTATAAAATTGACACACTGAAATTGCTGGTAGTCAGCTATTTTTGACATAGAAAAGCAGTCATTTCTGTGACTGATAACTGTTTGTTCTCCTGCTTCTCCCACTGGTGGATTGAGAGGTCTATAAAGATAGATATTTTGTCTTACTCTTTTCTGGATGAAAGGCTCCATGCACAGTACTTCACACCTTATAGTTGCTCACAAAGACTTGTCAGTGAGAAATAAACTCTCCTTTAAAGTCTTCATGTGCATTAAGGTGGATAAGATATACAACATCCGTAGATGCAGATGAAGCAGAGACTACCAGAAAGGACAACTGATTTGTTTAAGGAGACGAACCTCTGGTCAATAGTCACAATTTTTCCAGTTTTATTGAGGAATAAATGACAAAGAGAAATTGTATATGTTTTTTGTGTATGATGTGATTTTTGATATATCTTATATATTATAAAATGATAACCACAATCAAGTTGATTAATATATACCCTGCTTATCATAGCTACCTGTCTTTTGGTTATAAGAACATTTAAGATCTGTTCTCTTAGCTCATTTCATGGGTGCAATACAGTATTACTAACCATAGTCATTATGCTGTACATTAGGTCACTGAAACGTATTTATCCCACTGAACTAAAATTTTGCATGCACTTACCCAGATCTTTTCATTTTCTCCATCCCCCAAATCCTTGTGCCCACCATTCTACGCCCTGCTTCTATGCATTTAATTTTTTTATATTCTGCGTATAAGTGATATCATGCAATATTTATATTTTTGTGCCTTATTTAACTTAGCATAATGTCCTCCAGGCTCATCCATGTTGTCACAAATGACAAGATGTCCTTCTTTTTAAAGGTTGAATAACATGTCATTGCACGTATAGACCACATAATCTCTATTTATTCATCTGTCCTTAGACCCCTGGGTTGATTTTATATCTTGCCTATTATAAATAATGCTGGAATGAACATGGGAAGCAGATTTTTTTTGAAGTACTGATTTTATGTACTTTAGATATATGTCATATGCCTAATTGTAGGACTGCTGGATCATATGGTAGTTCTATCTTTAATTTTTTGAGGAACCTACACTCTGACTTTCCTAATGGTTCTACTAGTTTGCTTTCCGAACAGTGAAAAAGTGTTCAAATATATCCATGTTCTTGCAAATGCATTTTATTATTAATAATAGCCATTTTATCCATGTGAGGTAATATTTTTTTGTGGTTTTAATTTGCATTTTCCTGATGACTATCGTAATGACATTGATCACGTGTTTAAATATACCTGTTGAGCATTCGTATATCTTCTATTGGAAATGTCTATTCAAGTTATTTGACCATTTTCTAGTTTTTTCTCTGCTATTGAGTTCCTTATATATTTTTGATATTAAATCCTTATCAGAGGTATGGCTTGCAAACACTTTCTCCCATTCTGTATGTTCTCTTTTTACTCTGTTGATTGTTTTCTTTTCTGTGCAGAAGCTTTTAGTTTGATGTAATTTTATTTGTTGATTTTTGCTTTTGTTGCCTGTGCTTTTGGGACAATGTCCAATAAATCATTGCTCAGAACAATGCCAAGAAAAATTTCCCCTATGTTTTCTGCTTTCTTTTTATACACTCAAGATTTAAATTTAAAACTTTAATACATTTTTAGTTGATTTTTATGTTGTGAAGTAAGGGTTCAATTTAATTCTGAAGCATGTGGATGTCAAGTTTTCCAGATATCATTTATTGAAGAGAATCTCACTTGCACATTTTGTTGACCTTTTTTGAACATCAATTAGCTATAGTTGTATGAATATCTTTCTGGGAACTCAATTATATCTAATTGATCTATACTTCTTATTTATAGTTTGTTTGTTTTATTTATTTATTTTATTTTATTTTTAAGCAGAGTCTTACTCTGCCACCCATGCTGGAGTGCAGTGGCATCATCATGGCTCACCACAGCCTTGAACTTCCGAGATCAAGTGATTCGCTTGCCTGAGCTTCCCACGTAGCTGGAACTACAGGTATGTATTACCATGCCTGGCTAATTCTTCAATTTTTTGTAGCAATGATTTCTCACTATGTTGCCTAGGCTGGACTGGGCTTGAGCAATCCTTCCACCTTGGTCCCCATTAGTGCTGGGATTGCAGATGTGTGCCACCACGTTTGACCTAATAGTTCTGATTTTAATCCAGTGCTATGCTATTTTGATTACCACAGATAAATAATATACTTGAAAATCAGGAGTGCCATGCCTCCAGATTTGCTCTTTTTGCTCAAAGGGGAAGGTCTGGGACCTGGGTCTCCAAGGGCAGTTCTAGAGCCTGGGTCTGTGGGGTTCAGTCTGGCAGTGGGGCTGACCTAGAGTCTGAGTCCATGAAACTTACCTGTGTTCTGGGACCACCAGGGCTGGCCTGTGGCCTGGGTCCACAGAAGCAGACTCTGGATTCACTGGAATGAGCCTGGTGCGGTATTCACAGCAAGTTCTGGTGCTTATTTCACTCTTTTCCACCTACACAAAGGGTATCTCCTTGCTGTACTGCTCAGGCTTGGAGAAGGAGTAATTTAAACAATGTACAAAAAAAAATTACTTTCTACTCTCTTCAGTGTGTCTCTTCTTAATTCTGTTTTCTTCCCAGGGGCTGTAATCTGTCACCCAAATTCCTTAGCTCTTGTAAAGGTATTTTTGTACATAGATAGTTGCTTAAACTGATATTTCCTTACTGAATTATCAAATCAATTTGATGAGTAAGATTTGCATAAATGCTGAAAGCTCCTATACTGCTCTTACTGGTTGCTTTATTGATCATTTATTTTATTTTCATTTTTATTTTCTTTTATTTATCTATTTTTATTTTCTTTTATTTATCTATTTTTTTTTTTTTTTTTGAGTTGGAGTCTCACTCTGTCGCCCAGACTGGAGTGCAGTGGCCTCTCCTGGCCACCTCAGCCTCGACCTGTTGGGCTCCGGCGATCCTTCCGCTTCAGCCTTAAAAGTAGCTGGAACTACAGGTGCGTGCTATCACACCCGGCTAATTTTTTATTTATTGTAGAGATGAGGTCTCGCCAAGTTGCCCAGATGGGTCTCAAACCCACGGGCTCAGGCAATCCACTCACCTCAGCCTCCAAAAGCCGTGGGGTTACAGGCTGAGCCACCGAGCCTGGCCATGCTTATTTTCTTAATTCAAGGTTTCACTCTGTCACACACGTTGGAGTGCAGTGGCATGATCACAGCTCGCAAAATCCTTGACCTCCTGAGCTCAGGCAATCTCCCTGCATCAGCTTCCTAGGTAGCGGGACTACAGGCATGCACCACCATACCCAGCCAATACATTTTTTTTTTTGCAGCAACAAGGCCTCGCTTTGTTGCCTAGGCTGGTCTCAAACTCATGGGCTCAAGTAATCCTTCTGCCTTGGCCTCTCAAAGTCCTGGGATTGCAGACATGAGCCACCGTACCTGCCTTTTATTGATTATTTTAATTTATGTAGAGCATCTTTTAGCATTCCTGCACTGTTTTATTCAATAATCAAGTCAATTCGATGAGTAAGAAATTATAGTTAATCCCATTTTACAGATGTGAAGTGGAATTCAGACAATCTAGATAATAACAGTGAAAATGGATTTGAATGAGGTTTATCCAGGTTCAAAATCAGATGCTTAATCACTTCACTATAATCTACTTTCAGAGGTATAGCTATCAAAATAGAGATTAAAAATTAAATAAGAGGACAAACACACACATATTTTTAAATGTAACAATATTTACCATTGGTTGCATACCTATGCCTATGCTGTATGTTAAACACTTCATTTATCTTGCTTATTCCATGGAATACATCTTGAAGTTGCTATTATCCTTACCATTTAATGAGTCAGCTGAAGTTCATAAAGAAAGATGACCCATAGTTACGCAATTATTACATAACAGTAGTAAAATTTCAATTAAACTATTTTGATTATAAACATCTTTTGTGTTATATTGTCTTACATAAATGACTTAAGTGTAGCTATGACAATTATAGTTTTAAAAAAACTCTTATATCGCTCTTGCATGTAGAATATGGAACCACCTATCTATATTCAAAATACAGTCTCCAAATCTTTTTTTTTGTTTGTTTATTTGAGTTGGAGTCTCACTCTGTCACCCAGACTGGAGTGCAGTGGCCACTCCCGGCCACCACAGCCTCGCCTGCTGGGCTCCGGTGATCCTTCCGCCTCAGCCTTCCAACTAGCTGGAACTACAGGCGCACGCTACCGTGCCTGGCTAATTTTTGATTTATTGTAGAGATGAGGTCTCGCCAACTTGCCCAGGCAGGTCTCGAACCCGCGGGCTCAGGCAATCCACTCACCTCAGCCTCCCAAAGGTGCGGAATTACAGGCTGAGCCACCTAGCCCGCTTCAGTCTCCAAATCTTAAACAGACCATTTAGCTTCCTTAGGCCTCAAATATGCTTATCTGTAAAAATGGGATAATAGAAGTGCCATAATTTTGATAATTAAATGGCTGTAACACTTAAACTTGGTGAACCACGCACATGAAAGACATATTTGTCATCATTTTGTTGAGGTATCACATCAGCTAGCAGACATATTAGCAGAGGTTTATCTGCTTTACAGTAGGTGTTATAGGAGATGAGTCCTTCCTTGTAAGTAACAACTTTGGGTGGGACTGAAGGTTAGGTGTAGGCAGAATGTTTAACAGTGACATTATTCCCAGTTTTATACAGTTACAAAATGAAATTATAAATTGAACCTGTTGAAAAGGTAGAATATTTCTAAAATATAGAGTTTTAAGATTGAGCACAATTGCCTGCATGAAAACTTGTGAGTTGTGTGTCTTCTGCAAATGTTTCTTTCTCAAAAGGTTCAGAATCCTCATTTAACAAGAGATAATGAAAGTACGTGTTCTCAGTTTCATTGTTAAAGATTCAAGGAGAGGACGAATAGCGATGTGCACTGTAGGGGTCTGCGCAGACAGAAGACACCTGGCACATTTGCCTTAATCCTTTCTTTGGCCTTATGTAAAGGGGCTCTTATTTCTTCTTTGCTGTCTGGTAATTTACATATCTTTGCCTGTCTTGATGAATTATGGTTTCAGATTCTTTCTCGGTGCCCTTCATTGCTGTGGGTCCAAAGACACCTACTTTGATATTGTCTTTTGAGTCAACTTCTTACCATTTTCATCTGGAAAGTTTTCAAACCCAATTATTTTGATGAAACAATTGTCCCTAGTTTGACAAGATTTTGTTTTGTGGAACATGCAGGGGAATTCTCATGGTAGCTACGTACTACTGACTTATCATGTTGTTTTCTGGAGATGTGTCTTGGGCTTTCCCTGGTCTTCTTAAACATACTTAGATTCTCCTGAACCCTATTTGTGTTGTCATTGATCCCATAATCCCCTTGTCATGGCACTCATTATATTTTATTTCAATAATCTGGATTATTTCTCTGACTTTTCCATTGCATTATATATACTAGAGATATATACTACGTATATGTGCTACATTATATGTACTATATATACACTTGTATATCTCCTTGCTCACTACCATGTTCTTAGATTCTAGACAATGTTCATAGATCCTAGTCATGAATACTTATCAAATTTCAGTTAAGAGACTACGAATATTGTGAATAAGTTATTTATCTTATAATTAAAATATAGTGTTTCCATATTTGTCTTCCCCAGAATAGTCTACCCTTCACAGATAGTACCTAGTATAGGCAAGTTTAGTAAAAATAACACTTTTACTTAGAGATAAGAAATCTAGGACTCACCAGGGCCAAGTATTTTTCTTCAAGGTCACAGTCACACTATTACTGAAAGCAAAGACAACAACCGCAACCCTGGTCTTCTAACTTGAATCCAGGCCTCTGCCTGCTATTCCAGCCACAGCATGTAGGTATATTCATTGCAACCACCTTTATACTTGCCTCCCTTCTAATTTATGCCCAAGTTTTCAGTATTGTACCTGGCAATTTTGATTGTATTCATTGCTGGTATATATTTTCACATAGGCAGTAAATTTACATAAATAAGATGGCTTGCTGAGTAGAAAATCTGGATTATTATATCCTGAAAGCAGATCAGCACAACCATTGTTTGCACATAAAATAAACTTAGGGCTATTAATATGACTAATATGTTTTATTACCATTACAGCAAGATTTAGACATTTAGCCTTTTCTCACATAACAGGCTGTTTATTTTAGTACAGGAAGACTCTTAATAAAAATTATTAATGAGGTAAATAGTTAAATACACTATTTTTTTCTCTTTCCAAAATTATACATCTTCTGAAAACTCAATCTCTCTTACTTTGTCATAAATCAAAAGCCACTCTGGTCCAAAAGAGAAGGCAAACTAACTCATCCAAAAAGAAAGCATCTTAAATTTTGATGTTGCCAAGATTTTTGTTGGAGAAAATTCTTTTGTAAATGTAACAGCAGGTAAAGTTAAATCTTTATGAGATCTCTCTTTTAAATAGTTTTTTCTGCTTATAAAAATGTTCAAAAATACATATGACCAAGGTTAATTCAAAGAAATATAGGAGTAAAAATAAAAGAGGTGAGAAAGACTTTCTTTTTAATTTAAAATTCAAACACAGCATAATTGATTATCTCTTAAACAACCCAAATTCCCTGTTCAATGTGAGGCAGAATTCTTTATTACCAGTGATTCCCTCCAATTTAGTTGCTCCTTCGACAGTGATGTTAAATCCTTTGCTCTAAGACTCCTTGTTTTCCAACAATAAACAGATGGCCTGAGGAAAGGAGAAACAGTCCTAGACAAAATGAGATGTCTCTGTCCCTGGGCCACCCAGGGATACTTTCATTGAGTACTATTCATAGTCAAGCTTCAGGGTGGCTCCAGTGAGTCTCTCCTCCCTGGCAATCACCTCCCTCTTGGGGAGGACTGACTTGTGTAACCAATGAAGTATTTTGGAAATGACGGAGGGTGGCTTCTGAGTTGAGACATAAAAAATATTATGACTTCTTTTTTGCTTTCTTGGTTTGTTATTTCTAGACAAAGCCAATCACCACGTCATAAGAACATTTAAACAACACTGTAACAAATATGCGAAGAACTGTGGTCTCCTGCCAACTGTCAGTGAAAGAGTCCCCTTGGGTGAGGAGTCTCCAGACTGAGTTAAGTCTGATAACTAGAGACCTGACCAACAATTTGACTACAACTACATGAGTCCCTGAGCCAGAATTACTTAGCTAACCTCCTCTTGGTTTTCTGACTCCCAGAAACTGTGATTATGTGTTACATGGCACTAGATAATGAGTTAAGACACTAATAAAACCATAGCACTGACAGTATTACGATAGTTGATCAAGGTTTGCTTATGGGTGAGAACTTGTGATACAGTAAGAAAAGGATTGGCAGTAGCAGGAAACTGCAGGGGGTCAGGGGGACCGGGAGATGGGATTGGCAGTAGTGGGGAAGTGGGGCACACCTTATCAATAAGGGTACCTGCATAATGAACATCTGTATACCTAACCCTGAATTATACCCCACATCTTTACAATAAGAAAATTAAAAGTTAAAAAAAAAAACAACAGCACTTTAACACACTGAAACCTATACACTTTTGAAAAGATACCATTATTATTATCCACTGTTGGTAAGCCAAGTAACGGGCCCAAGGGGTTCATTGAGTAATCTAATGCCACACAGTTTATAAACAGTAGAGCAAAAATTCAAGTTCAAGTCTACCGAATTCCAAAATTTATTATATTTTCCACCAGACCACGTTCAGAGTTTCAGTGTTCACAGTTCAATTCAAACAGCTAACACAGAGATAAGCATGGCAACCTGCTCAGCCTTGCAGCTTTAATTCCTGTCATTTTGCGAGTATCCTGAAGTAAGAAAACAAGAGAGTTATTTCTGACTGTAATGGAAACTCTGATGCATTATGCCTTCCTCACCATCCCCAGTCTCCCTCTAGAACTCAGGCACTCCACCTAGATGCCAGGAGACTAATCTGGGAGTGCACCACTCCCAAAGACTGGTTGATAGGAGGGAATGAAGGGGATGTGTATTATAACATTTGGAGACTAAGTTAAAGTCCCAAGCCAGTTTCAGCATCTTCCTCAGGCTAAGTTAAGAACATGATCGCAATGTCACTGCAATTCAACTTTTTGTTCTGTCCAACTCCATTGTCTTTACTTCCTCAATGTTGATGCATTTGACAACACTTCTTCACAAGCTCCCTGCATACACATTTTAATTTCAGAATGAATTTCCCAGGTAGCCTTCATTATTTGTCTTACTTCTCAACCCATTTCTTATTGTTGAAATGACCAAGCTGGCCTGGATGCTTCCAAGACTGATTCTCACAAGATGGTGCCAACACCAGCGGCATTAGTGTCATCCGGGAACTTGATGGAAGTCAAATACTTCTACTCCATTCCAGGCCTTCTGAGTCAGTATTTTGAAGAGTGGAGCCCTGCATGGTGTTTAACTACCCATCCATATGATTTTGATGAACGATAATGTTTAAGAACCATTGGTCTAAGATTTATTCCAGGATTTAAACATCTTGCCTTTGGGTTGCTGTTATATGAATGTCCTGATGCTGGTTGGTCTGAGTTTTCACTGAATTGGATCACATGTGATTTGAATTCCAAACCATGAAAAATCAGAATGCAATTCAGTAATTACTAAATGTAGGTACCAGCCATTAGATTCTAAATTTTACAAGAAGAAGGGTTTTATTCTAAGCAGTTTGGTGAATTTAGAAAAAAAAGTATAAACTTTAGAGTCAGAAAAGCTTTCTGATTCCAGCTTTATCATTATGTTGATGTCCAAGCTTTCAGAAGTCATGTCAACTTTCCCAGCTGCAGTTTTCTCATGTGTATAATGAGTTTATATTTTTATGCATTGCCTACTTACAGAGTTGGAGCAAAGATCAAATGACATAATTTGAGAAATAAAAGAAGTTTTGTGATCACATGTCTTTCTTGGGGGAATGGGAATTTGTAGTCACTATAAATAAATTTTTATAATAACATTATATTCACATATTATATTATATATTATATTAATATAAGCATTATATTAATTATATTATATATTATTTATATACTATATAATATATAAACTGTGAAGCAGGTTCACCAACATTAGTTAACTACTTATCTGAGTTTGGTGAGACAGAACACACTCACATGTAACAAGTTACATGAGGTTGATCTATTACTTACAGGTAGGCAGTGAGAAACCAAAGAAGTCTAGGATACACTGTGAAGTAGTCCCTCAAGTCTCAAGAAGTCTTCCCAGGGCGGATGAAGTCTTCACTGCACATATCCCACTTGCCACAGCTGAGAGGCCCCCAAAAGCAGCCCACTTCGGGTTATATATTTTGAAGGCAATTTACTCCCAGGGTAAAGCTTTGAAGTTCATCCCTCTTCTAGGCAAGATATGAGCAAAGCCCTGCCTGTCCTGGGCAGGTTTTCTTTATCTCAAGATGTTACATTTGCTAGGATGGACAGGAACAAGGTCAAGGTTATTTTGGGCAGTTTATCCTTACCTCAAGATATTGCATTACCAGCATACTTTACAGTGATTCCTAAGAACTATAGACAAGGAAGGCAGGGAGAATTGGATCAGTACAAAGTCACTCAGATAACTGTTTTGCACTGATATGCATTGAATACTTACTATAACCTAGGCATATAATAATAGTACAAGGTAAGGCAATTAGGTTTATGAATCATTCTACCAAAAGCACTACATACCAAATTGCTGAATATCACTACAGTCTCCTTTGAAGTACTCCCCTTGGGAAGCTGTGCACTGACACCAGCACCTAGTCCTCCTGTCAAAGCAATTTTGGAACTCTTTTTCTGGAACAGCCATCAGAGCTGTTGTTGTTATTTGTTGAGGTCTGACAATTAAGTTTGCAAACTTACCACTGTGTGCTTACATTGGCAGCACTGTACAAACAACTGTACTGGAACACCCTTCCTACTCATCTAATCTGGCCCCCAATGACTTTCTTCTTTACCCTAAGATAACAGAAATATTGAAAGGAAGACATCAGATGACATTCAGGACATCAAGGGTAGTATGACAACAGTGCTGATGGCCATTCTGGAAAAAGAGTTCCAAAGCTGCTTTGATGGTAGTCGAGGTGCTGCCATCAGTGCATATTTCCCCAAGGGGAGTACTTTGAAGAGAATATTCAGCGATGAGGTAGGTAGCATGTTTCCTAGGATGAGTTCATGAACTAATTGTCAGATCTCGTACATAACATGTTTAACGCATTTGATTTCTTATAAGGAAGATACATTTTATAGTGGGCAAGATTGATCACAAAGCTCCTACATGTCAGATCTTCTATTTCAGCACAATCTATTAACTAAGTTGTAGTTGAGTCATTATCCTTTAGTGACTTCTTCATTTTTTAAAACAAAAGAATTTAAGAATTGCTTGGTAATAATAGGCAATAAGCCTAATAGTTAACACTTTCACAGCACATACTTATATGTACACATGTATGCGTGTGTATGAATGTGTGTGTCTACATATGTGCATGTTTGTATGTATATATGTTTGTGTGTATGTATATGCACGTTGCATATATGAGTATATTTGCACATACACATGCATGAGCATGTATGAGGTTAATTCTTACAACAACCCTAGGAGAAGTCATTATTAACATTAATCTAAATTTATAGATTAAAAAACTGGAAAACAGAAAGATGAAAAAACTTATCTGAGATCACAGAGACTTGTAAGAAGAATGGGGATTTAATCTTCAAGAGACTAATTCTAAAGATTCTGAGCATCACACTGGGCAATACTGTCTCAAAGTAAAACAACACATTGTAGACATTAATTTCAGGTGAATGTACAGACTTTGGCACCTTATCGTTGACCACTTTGATGCAGAGAAAATTGTACATTTCATACTGATATGACAGGTTAAATTATGATAAGGTTTGTAGGGATTGCCAGAGATCAGGGAAGTAGTATGATGCCTGACAGGACCAGCAGATTCAGGAATGGAAATTTGGATAAGAAAATACAATAATCGCAGAACACCCACAATCCTGACTTTTTGGGACATAGTCTAGTTGGTCTGAAGCCCACATACTAAGTAACCATAAAGATGTGTGTGGTAGATATGTTTCATCTTGTCATCTTTCATTCTTGGCTGATCAAATCTTTTAAAAAATCTTCTTCATATTTTGAGGGTGTTTCAGATTATAAGGGAGAAACTATTGCCAAACAAACAACAACGATGACCTAAAGTTTCCTCAGAAGCCTTTGCAGTGAGGGAGGGTATCTAAATGTGATCTAGGCTTAGCCAGTCAGAATTCATGAAAGTGACTGATAAGAGAGTAGCCTGAAGCAACATCTGTGAACGGGAAGAGTGTTCTTCTAGACAGTGTTAGCAGGGACAGCTGTGATGAGAGCTCTGTTTGTTCCTGTCCTAAATGTGATCAGTGGCAAGTGACAGGTGACTTTATGCCATTCCAGTTTTCCAGGATAATGATTTTGCTTCCAGCTGTGTTCTTCCTGCCGTCACTTTCCTGACAGGGTAGTACCTAACACTGTTTCTCTGTCCCTTCTGGAGGTTCTATAAACTACCTAGCGCCTTTAATAAATCCTCTTTGCTTGAACTAGCCAAACTCATTCATAACTCATCTACTGCTGCATTGCAAACCTCTCCAAAATGTAGTGGTTTAACACAATAATTATTTTTATTAATTCTCAAAGTTCTATGTCTTAGCAATTCAAGCTTGGTTCAGGGTGAAATTCTTCTACTGGATTTGCCTGAGGTCTCACTTGTGGCTGCCATTATCTGGAAACTTGACTCCAAATGGGTTATACAAGTTGATCTCAACAGATGCTAGTAGTTATCTGGGGGCAAATGAAACATCTAGGACTCCGGGACGCTTGAGGCCAAATCTTAAAAGTCACCGCAACTTCTCCTACTTCTACTGAGAGCGGGTTTTAGGATATCAAGTCAAATTTTGAGAAACTTATAACCTGAGTAGATAAAACACATTATTAAAAGTAACTCTAGAACAATGAGACTGGAAATGATAGAGATAAATATTGGGGATGATGACAGTACAAGAAAGATAGGAGAAAATACAACAAAGGCAAGGAGGCCTGAGACAGAATGATCTGTGTAATTGCAAACACCCTAGTTTCTCTGGAATGGATGCAATGACACGGGAGGCAGCAGGCCATGTGGCTAGAGGAAAATAAAAAACAACAAATAAAAAAACCAGAAATTCACTCATAACAGTTCTTCTGTGTCGGGCAAAGGAGTTGAACTCTGGGGGTGAGCAGCCAGAAGTTGTAATCAGTGGTAAACCCTGGTGACATTTCTGCTTTAGGAAGATCACTCCAGCAACCGTGAGGAAGATAGATCTGAGAACAACAAGACCTTTCCTACCCTGGGGGCATCCCAAGGGCATCCTAGCACCTCTGGTAGTGTGTGCTTCAGGTTTCTTTCACATCAAATATTCACCTTGAAACAATGTCCACCTGAATATCCTTAAGCTACACTCATGCACAGTTTAAATCCCAGTTGGAAATGTCTACGTATTTTAAAGGTGAACTACTTGATTTGCCTGTGTTTAATCTCAAATTAAAGAAAAAAAAAGTTTCTAACCTGTGCCTCTAGCCCTCCCTTTGTACAAACTAATTTCAATTTAGGCGATTAGGTCCAGCTAGTTTCCATTCAATGGCTAATTTTAGATTGGAAGGTGAATCTAAATTTTTTGATAATAAAGCAAAAGAAATGGACTCGGGTCTAAATTTTCTATCCATAGCCCATGTATTCTATCATGATGACTGCTGCATTTGTTTAATTTATATTTGTTATTGTTGTAAATAATTACATGAGCATCAAGATATTTATATGTAATCTGTTCTCGCCACCAAAATGGTAACCCCATGAGAATCAACACTACCTTTTCACGTTTGTGGTGCTCACACTCTTCAGCACCTAAAATTCAGTGAATACATAAACCCCATGAGAAGAGGAAGTGATCTCATGTGATTTAAGTTCTGTCCCTCCAAAAACGCTAAAGGGTGGTTACCCAAATCGCTGTTATAAAAGCTAATTCTGAAGAAGAGCCATAAAGCGGTGGTGAGGGCAAGTGGAGACAAATAGACTAGGGTTCAAAACTCAAACTTGTGCAGATGGTTACGCAACCTCAGAAAGTATGTGTTAGTTCCCTAGGACTGTTGTAAAAAATAGCCACAAAGAGGGTGGCTTAGAACAACAGAAGTTTGTTTGTTTCATAATTCTGGAGTTCAGAAGTCCAAAACCAAGAGCCGACAAGGCCACACTCCCTTCAAAGGCTCTAGCAGATAATTTTACCTTGTCTCTTCCAGTTTTTGGTTGTGCCTGGCACTCCTTGGCTGTGGTAACATACTTTCCAGATGCTGCTTCCGTCTTTTCATGACCTTCAACTCTATGTCTCTGTGTTGTCTCCTTTTCTGTCTCTGGCAAGGACATACTTACTGGACTGGAAGGCCTACTCCATGCTTACTTTAATTACAGCTCCGAAGACTCTATTTATAGGAGGAAATAGGACTTGGACATATATTTTTTGAGGTCAAAATGGAATTTATGATTGTTTTAGCTTTCTAGTACTTCCATAACAAAATACCATACACTGGGTAGTCTAAAATAAATATATATTTTTTTCCAGTTCTAGGGAGCAGTCTCCAGAGAAGGTGGTCCCAACCTCTGGAACCCAGGAGAAAACAGCCCTCCCTTTGAAGGCATTCTTCTTTTTGATTGAAGGACAACACATGTTCACAGCCAGAGAACTTTATGAACCTGTTCAATAGAATCACACAAAGCTGATAGTCTTTTTTATTTTGTCCTGTCTCTGCCCCCTTCAGATCAAGCTGGCAGCATTTCTCCTGCTGCAATCCCATTCCTATCCCTAGCTTCTGATGCGATGCCTAATTAGATACTTGAGACACACCCATAATCTCTATGGAAATATTTTTCCAGCCATACCAGTGATGGTCTCTCTAGAATGAGATTTCTCAGTGTTTTACAGTATTGATAAGGCAAGAACTTTCCAAATCTTCAAGTTTTGGTTCCTTTTTGCCTAATGTTTCCTTCAATTTATCTTTCTTGTCTCACACTTGACTTAAAAACAACAAAGGGAAATCAGATCATAACTTCAAAACTTTGAAATAGAAATCTTAGAAATATCTTCAGCTAAATATCACCTTGTAACTTACAATCTCTACTTTCCACAAAACACTAGAACAAAATTCAGCCAAGTTCTTTGTCATTTTCTAACAAGGATGACATTTCCAATAGCATTTTTGTCATTTACGTCTGATACTTAATCAGAATAGTTTTCAATGTCCATGTTCCTGCCAACAAAGTCTTCAGGGCTCCCCCACCTCCTTACCTTCTCCCCCCCCCCCCCCCCCCCTCCTTCCCCTCTTCTCTTCATTTGCTCACTTCTCTCTCCCTTCCTTTCTGATCTTATCACCTCTCCTCCCCTTCGCCCCTCTCTTTCTGCCTCCCTCTTGCTCCCTATCACACACACACACACACAAGTCTTCAGGGCAATCTCGTTTTCTTCTAACATGGACTTAAGGAAATCTTCCAGTCATTACCCAATTCCAAAGACACTTTCACATTTTTAAGTATTTGTTACAGCAGCACCACCCTTCTCAGCACCAAAATCTGTCTTAGTTTTCTCTATCTGCTATCACAAAATACCACAGACTAGGTGGTTTAAACAACAACAACTTTCTCACAGTTCTAGAGGCTGGAAGAAAAAGATCGTGTTGCCCTAAGGGTTAGTTGTCTCTGAGGCTTCTCTCCTTGGCTTGCAGATGGCTGTCTTTTTGAGTGTCCAAATTTCCGATGTTTCTTTTTGAGTGTCCAAATTTCCACTTCTTATAATTACAGCAGTCATATTAGATTAAGGCCTACCTACACGACCTCTTAAACTTAATGACTGCTTTAAAGGTCAGGCCCTATTTCCAAATGCATTCACATTCTGAGGTATTTGGAATTAGGGCCTCAATAAGGGTATTTGCAGGAGGCACAACTTAGCCTATAACATTTATACAACGTGTGCATATATTCAGAGGTTAATTTTTTTAATGGGTGTGATATGGAAGAGCTCCCCCCCACCATAAACTGAATTAAGTTATCGAGTGGTGCTTAGAATGACTCTCTCACATGATAATCAGAAACCTAATCGTTTTATGTGAGAAGTCCCAACGTAGGCCTTTGAAATCACAGTGCCTTGCTCTTTTGACCTGCTTGTGATCTCCAGGGAGGACCACCATTAGCAAAATGGATTCATAAAATACAACTGGCATACTTGATTTCAAAAAAAGGCCTCCTTCTCAACAAACAGGAGGTAAGAAAATCTTCAACAAGCCAAAGCTCTTTCTCGCTTTCTCTCATGCATGTATTTATTGAGCACCTGAAATGGGTCAGTCCCTATGCTTGGTGTGGGAGACACATTTCGCTCCCAGTTGGTTAAACAAGACAAGTCACTTGCCCCAGGGTAGCTAGCATTACAGAGAGGGAGCAGTATAAGTAGTGACTTCATGAAAAGCATAAATTCAGTGTGTGATAAGGATTTTGAATGCTAAGAATGATGGAATAGTGATATTTTAGAGCCGGTGGAAAAAAGAAATCTACTTTAGACTGAGTGGTAAGAGCACCTGTCTGAAAAATAAGCTTGCATTGAGATCTGAATAATGAAAATTAATAACTTTAGCGAAAAAAGTGAAAAAGCAATTTCATACAAAAATAACAGTAAGGCCAGGTATAACAGCTCACATCTATAATCCCAGAACTTTAGGGAGCCAAAGCAGGTGAATCATTTGAGGCCAGAAGTTTGATACCAGCTGGGCCACATCTTAAGAACTTGTCACACTAAAAAATTTTTTAAATAAACAAGCAAATAGCAGTAAGTGCAAGGGTGTTGATACAGGAAAGGAGTGTCATGTAGTGAAGAAAATAAAAGAAAAGGTGATTAGTGTGATTGTGGCATCATGGTTGAGGGAAAGAGTGCTATTAGCCAAACAGTCAGAATCTAGAATGAACTGTTTTTAAGAATGGTCATATATCATAAATTTTAGAAAAATTAATCCAGAGACTGACCAAATCTAGAATATACTCTTCAAAGAACCCTCTGACAGCAGTGTGAAAAAATGAAGAAGAAAACTCACAATAGCTAATTTCTCCTAATTATTACAACTAAAGCTGTATAAAATACAATAACAACAACAATAACAAACCAAATACCTGAAAAACTCTTAAAAGTTAAAAAACAAACAAACAAACAAAGCAGAAAGAGCATGGAGGGAGATCAAAATTTGGAGAAGGAAGCAATACAGGGTAAACTTGATTTTCTTTTCTATTTTACCCAAAGGACAGGCCCAAGTCATAGTATGATACACCCATATCCCATGAAAGATATAAATTTGAAGATTCAAGGAGCTCAGTAAATCATAAACATGATAAACTTAAACATTGTCTAGACACATCATAATTAGCCTTGAAAGATTTAAAAACAAACAAAATAAACATTTTTTTGGAAGTCATGGTCTCACTGTGTCATACGGGCTGGAGTACAGTGGCATAATCATGACTCAACTGCAGCCTTGACCTCCAGGGCTTAGGCAATCCTTCTGAATAAGCCTGTTGAGGAACTAGGACTACAGGCTCATGCCAACACACCTAGCTATTTTTTTGTTTTTTGTAGAGACAAAGTCTTACTGGTTGCCTAGGCTGGTCTTTAATTTCTGGGGTCAAGCAATCCTGCCCACCTCAGCCTCTCAAAGTGCTGGGATTGCAGGTGTGCAACTGCACCCGATCAAACAAACAAAACACTCTTTAAAACTAGAGAAAAAGGGCAGATTATGTATAATGCAGCAGTGATTCAAATCTCACAGATTTTTTAGATTCTAGGGAAGACAGAATAGACTGAAACAATATTTTAAAATACTGAAAGAAAAGATACGTCCATTCAGAATTCTATATCCAGTGGAAACTTTCTGCAGAAATATTCACAAAATGAAGAAATTCTCAAAAAAATTGATTTCTGGCAGATCTGATTTAAAATAAGTTTTAAAATAATAATGTCCCTAGAATGGAGTGAAATAATATCAGAGGGAAATTTAGTGCTTCAGAAGTAATGACAAAAAAAAAGCAGGAAATACAGATAAATAAATCTATTTTTCTCCACTGAAGTCTTTTAAGCAATACATAATCATTAAAAGCTAAATTAAACATTAAGTAAAATAAGATAAATATCAATTAATTAAGCCCAAAACAGAAAAAAACACATGAAAACTAAAATCAGTTTCTTAAAATCATCTAACAAAAATGACCAACAAAAAAGGAAGAAATGCCCTCCAAAAATAAAAATAATATAAGACATTAAAACCATTGCAGACATTATGTATATTAAAGCAAAATCAAGAGTAATTTTATATATATGTAAGACTATAAATTCATTATCTCAAAAGGTCAATTCTATAACAACACAAATAAACAGAACTCGCTAAAAAGAAAAAGATAACCAAAATAATCCTACATCCAGTAATGTACTTTAGTTCTTAGTTTAATAACTTCCAAATAGAAGAGATTAGGTCCAGATGGCTTTGCTGTAATTTCTAGCAAACATTGTACAATGACTAATACCAATACTACACACATACTTTCAGAAAACAGAATGTGTGTGCAAATTCTGAACTCATTTTTTATATTCAGAATGACCCAAACTTGATTCAAACATTAAAGAATACTTCATATCAAAATACCTTATGAATGTAGATGTAGATATATGATTGTAGATAAACCTTACAAACAAAATATTAACAAAGCCAATTGTGAAAACATAAAGAATAATGCATGATGATCAAGTAATATTTATCCCGGAAATGCAGAACAGATTTGCCATTAGAAAATCAATTAATGTAATTCATCAGTTCAGCAGACTAAAGAAAAAGAGAGACAGAGATACTATCTCAATAGATGTAGGCGAGCATTTAAAAAATTATAACCCATTTATTATGAAAATTATTGGCAACAAGAAATATAAAAGAACATCAATAACTTGATATTTTGATATTTAATGGTAAAAGACTGCAGAATGCTTTCCTAAGATTGAGATTAAGAAACAATGCTTGTTCCTACCTGTATAATTCATTGTCATATCAGAGATCCTAAACAGTACAAAAAGGCAATTAATCCATCAATCTATAAGGTATGACTTGGAAAAGAAAAAAATAAAACTATCTTTACTCACAGATGTCATTATTTAATGTATAAATAATGTCAAATAATTAACACAAATATTTTTAAACTAGTAAGAATATTTAGCAAATTTTTAGCATACAAGGTCAATATTTTTTAAATTGTATGTTTCTATACTATCAAAAAATAAAACTTGAAATTAAAATTTTTTTTTTTTTTGAGTTAGGGTCTCACTCTGTCGCACAGACTGGAGTGCAGTGGCCGCTCCCGGCCACCGCAGCCTCGACCTGCTGGACTCCAGCGATCCTTCCGCCTCAGCCTTCCGAGTAACCGGAATTACAGGTGCACACTACCACACCCGGCTGATTTTTTGATTTATTGTAGAGATGAGGTCTTGCTGCCCAGGCGGGTCTCGAACCCGCGGGCTCAGGAAAATTTTTTTAAATAGCAATTAAAATGATGAAATATGTATAAAAGTAACAAAATATGTCCAGAATTTTTGCATGTAAATATATAAATAGAAAGATGCAGTCTTAAATAGAGAGATATACAGTTCATTGATTGGAAAACATATTGTTAGATGTCAGTTCTTCTCAATTGATTAATTGATATAGTAAAATTGATTCTTAAATCTAATGAAAGTCTAGTCAAAATACCAGCAGAATTTGTAGTTATCAGAAGGTTGATTATAAAACTGAGATGCAAAGTCAAAGGCTTGAAATAACAAAAATTATTTTGAAAAATAAGAACAAATTTGCAAGACTATACTCCCCAATTTCAAGACTTACCATGCATCTATAGCAATCAAGACAATGCAATATTGTTGAAAGAACTGAAACATAGACCAATGAAGTAAAATAAGTAGTACAAGATAGACTCCCATATATATGTTCAACAGATATTTTTCAATGATGAAAAGCTAGTAGAGTGGGGAAATTTTTTTAATAGCTAGTGGTAAAAATAAGCACTAGTATTTAAAAATATATAACTCTTTTCTGAAAAAAAAACCCAAACCTATAGTATGTATCTTTGACAAATGAGTAGCTAACAATTGATCATTAATTTAACTATAAAACCTAAAACTGTAAAATTTTGGTCTTGTGCCAAAATCACTAATCATATCATATTTAAGATATGACATGAAAAGCATGATCTAGAAAAATATAATTTAAACATAATTTAAAACTTCTGCTCTGTGAAGGACACTGCTAAGAGAATAAATAGACGAGACACAGACTGAGAAAAAAATATTTTCAAAATACATACCTCACAAAGAACATACATAGCAAAGTTTCAAACACAATAATTAGATAGCAAACAACCTTTACTATTTTGAGCAATGTTCCATCTATACCTAGATGTTTGAGGGTTTTTATCAAGAAGAGGTGCTGGATTTTATCTAAACTTTTTCCACATCTAATTATAAAATCATTTTTTTAAACATATGCTGATGTGTTTAGTTACATTTATGGTTTTGCGAATGTTCAACCAGCCCTGCATTCCAGGGATGAAGCCTGCTTGGTCATGGTGGATAATTTTTGAGATGTGTTGTTGAATCCAGTTTCTTAGGATCTTGTTGAGAATTTTAGCATCTATGTTCATCAAGGATATTGGCCTGCAGTTTTCTTTCTTTGCTGGATCTTTACCTAGTTTGGGTATCAATGTGATGTTAGTTTCACAAAATGATTTGGGGAGAGTTCCATCTTTCTCAATCACCTGGAATGCTTTTAGTAGGATTGGTATCAGTTCCTCCTTGTATGTTTTGTAGAATTCTGCTGGAAAGCCTTCTAGTCCAGGGCTTTTTTGTAGGAAGTTTTCTTATGACACAGTCAATTTCCTGAATTGTTATTGGTCTATTTAGACTTTTGATTTCTTCTTATTTCAACCTAGGGAGGTTATGTGATGTCAGAAAATCCTCCATTTCCTTTTAGTTTTCAAGTTTGTTTCCATACAGGTGTACACAGTAATCTCTGATAATCTTTTGTATTTCTTCAGGTTCAGTTGTGACTTGATCTTTTGCATTTCTGGCTGTCTTTATTTGGGTTTTTTCTCTCTTTTTCTTGGTCAGTCTAACTTGGGGCCCATTAATCTTGTTTGTCCTTTTAAAATAGTAAGAGCCAGCTGAGCTCAGTGGCTCGGCCTGTAATCCCATGCTTGGGGAGGCTGAGGTGAGTGGATTGCCTGAGCCCACGGGTTCAAGACCCACCTGGGCAACTTGGCGAGACCTCATCTCTACAATAAATAAATAAATAAATTAGCAGAGTGTGGTAGTGCACGCCTGTAGTTCCAGCTACTTGGAAGGCTGAGGCAGAAGGATCACTGGAACCCAGCAGGTCAAGACTGCAGTGGCCAGGAATAGCCACTGCACTCCAGTCTGGGTGACAGAGTGAGACTCCAACTCCAAAAAACAAAATAACAAAAACAATTAAAATAGTAAGAGCCACCTATGAGAAGACCACAGACAACATAATGCCCTAAACATACAGAAATTGGAACTGGAAAAGGACAAGGATGCCCACTCTCATCCCCCCTCCCTGCTACCTTTCCAACACAGTTTTGGAAGTCCTAGCTAGAACAATCAGACAAGAGAAGGAGATCAGGAGTATCCTAATAGGAAAAGAGAAAATCAAATTATCCCTCTTTGTAGATGACATGATTCTATACCTCAAAAACCCAAGAGAATCTGTCAAAAACCTCCTTGAATTGATAGAGGACTTTGGTAAAGCCTCAGGATATAAAATAAATGTGCAAAAGATAGTCATATTACTATACAACAACAGTAAACAAATGAAACCTAAATAAAAAGCACAATCCCATTCACAATCGTCAAAAACAAACGAAAAAAAGGAAATAACTTGGCATCTTCCTAACAAGTGCTGTGAAAGAACTTTACAACAACTACTACAAAACACCACTCAAAAAAATCAAAGATGGCACAAATGGAAAAAGTATTCCATGTTCATGGATTGGAAGAATCAACATTGTTACAATGTACATCCTACCCAAGGCAACCTACAGATTTAGCGCAATATTCATTAAATTATTAGCAATATTCTTCTCAGCCCTGGAAACAACAATACAAGAATTCATATGGATACATAAATAACCACAAATAGCCAAAACAATCCTCAGCAAAAAAAAGGAAGGCATCACACTTCCTGACTTTAAATTTTATTATAAAGCTATAATAGTCAAAACAGTCTGGTATTGGTACAACAGGCATATAGACCAAGGGAGCAGGATAGAGATTCCGGAAGCAAAACCTTAATTTCTCAACCAACTCATCTTCGACAAAACTTCCACCACCAACCACTGGGGAGAGGAGAACCTATTCAGTAAATGGTGCTGGGAAAACTGGCTGACCACATACAGAAGATTAAAACAAGATTCCCTACCTAGCTCCATACACAAAAGTCAAGTCTAAATGGAACAAAGACCTAAACGCAAAACCTCAAACCTTAGAAAATGCAGGAGACACCTTTATGGAAATTGGAACTGGCAAGCAATTCCTGATCAAAACCCCTAGTGCCATACCATAAGAGATAAGATAGACAAGTGGGACCTCATCAAAGTGACAAGCATCTGCAAAACCAAAGAAACCATCAAGAGAGTAGGAAGAAAACCCACAGACTTTATGTTTGACAAAGGCTTAACATCTAGGATCTACAAGGAATTCAAATGTACTGAAAAGAAAAATACAAACATCCCAATTACAAAATGAGCAAAAGATATGAATAAACACTTCTCAAAAGAAGACATAATAGCAGCCAACAGATACATGAAAAAATGCTCAGCCTCACTAGTCATCAAAGAAATGCAAATAAAAACCACACTGAGATACCCACCTAACTCCAGTCAGAATGGCCACCATTGATAACTTAAAAAACAACAAATGCTGGAGAGGATGCAGCAGAAGGGAACACTTCTACACTGTTGTTTGGAGTGTAAACTAATACAATGTCTGTGGAAAATAGTTTGGCGATTCTTAGACGATCTAAAAACAAACCTTTCATATGACCCTACAATCCCCCTTCTGGGAATATACCCGGAGGAACTCAAATCACTCTACAAAGAAGATACCTGCACATACATGATTATTGCAGCACTATTCACAATAGCAAAAACATGGACCCAATCGTGCTGCCCATCAAAAGAGGACTGGATTTAAAAAAATGTGCACATATACACAATGGAATATTATGCAGCCATAAAGAAGGACAGAATTATGAACTTCACAGCAACTTGAATGGACTCAGAGTCTGTAATACTGAGTGATCTATTGCAGAAATAAAGAGCTGAGTATCCCATGTTCTTACTCATAAGCGAAACTTGCACAATGATCGTAATACTGTAAGAAAAGGATTGTCAATAGTAGGAATCTTCCGAGGGAGGGGGGCACAACAACTGCATAATGAACATTTGTATATCTAACCCTAAATTGTACCCCACCTCTTTAAAATTAAAAATTTAAAGTAAGAAAAAAGAAAACAAGCAGCCCAATTAAAACATAGATAAAATGTATGAAAAATAAATAAACAAAAATATACACAGGTTGCACATAAAATATGTTCAATATGTCTTTACTGCATATTATAAATCTAATAAAAATTAACACAAAATATGTTCAAACCCATATATATTTATATGTAGTTATTTTACACACTATATTGTTATGGTTTAAATGTTGCATGCCCTCCAAAATTCATGTTGAAATCTAATACCCAACGTTAACAGTATTAATAACCAACAGTTGGGATCTGTATTAAACAATTAGACCATGAGGGTAAAACTTTCATGGATGGGATTAGAGACTTGATGCAAGGCCTGAAAGAAATTAGCTATGTTCTTTGTTCTGCCACCTTTCCACCATGTGAGAACATGGCATTCAAATGGGAACCAGAGACTAGACTAAACCTTCATTAGACACCAAACCTACTGATACCTTGATATTGGACTTTCTGGCCCCAGACTATGAAAAATAAATTTCTACTATGTATAAATTATTCAGAATACAGAACAACTGGATTTATCATATATTTTTAGTCATAATAAAAAATGATACAGCCACTCTGAAGTTACACATATACATATCATGTGACCCAGTAATCTTACTCCTAGGAAATTATCAGAGAAATAAACTTATTTTCACACACAAAATAATCTGTAAGTGGATGTATGTAGCTGACTTTATTTGTGATCATTCTGAGTTGGAAGTAACCCAAATATCTCGCTACTGGTGAACAGATAAACAAGAATGTGATCCATCTCCACCATGGAACACTATTCAGCAACAAAAAGCCACAAACTACTGATATACACAATATGGATACATTTCAAATGTATTTTCCTAAGTGAGAAAAGCAGACTTAAATTATAGCCAGGCATGATGGCTCATGGCAGTAATCCCAGAACTTTGGGCGGTGGAGGTGAGAAGATTCCCGGAGCCAAGGAGTTCGAGACCAGCCTGGGCAACTTGGAGATACTGCATCTCTAGTAAATAAATCTCCTGGGTGTGGTGGAGCAAGCCTTTAGTTCCAGCTACTTGAAAGGATCTCCTGAGCCCAGCATGTCAAAGTTGTGTTGGGATAGCATGCCACTGTACTCCAGCCTGGGTGACAGAGACTCCAACTCAGAAAAAAAAAAATTGCATAATATATAATACCCATTTTTTGACATCCTAGAAACGGTAAAATTATAGAAACAAAACAGATCAGTGGTTGTCAGGAATTATTGAACTAGGGAGAGTTTTACTACAAAGGAGTGGTAAGAAGGAATTTTGGAGGGTAATGAAACGCTTTTATTTCTCGATTGTGGCAGTAACTATATGACTATGCATTTGTTAAAATTCACAATTGCAAATGTGTGATTTTACTGATATAAATAAATATAAAGAGTGAATCAAATTTTAGATGAAAAGGATTGACAATGGAAGCATAGGGTTAGTTTTTAAAAAAAGACAAGAAATGGAAGTCTTCCCAGAAGCAATCATTGTGGAAATAGAGAACAGTGAACAAATTCTGTGTGTGCTTTCAAATTTAACAGACAGGTTTGCAATGTTTGGTGTTGTGACTGAGTGAGAAGAGTTTTTGTCTTGGTCAGTGGGATGAATCTTTAGGGCATTTACTGAGACTAGAGAAAATAGGATAAATTGACAAGGGGTTGCAGGTGTTGCAATTTTAGAAACATTGTTAGATGCCTACTCAACATCAGTGTGTGGATTTCACCGCAACAAATGAAGCTATTCTACAGAAATTTTCTCAGTTACTCAGTGCAACACACACATATATAAATCTTTAATCAATCCCCTGTCCACATCTCCTTAATTTTTCTAACAAAATGTTATAGATGATGTTCTGTCTACAGTATGCACGACTGTCTGTTCATCCTTGATCTCTTTTTGACACACTATAAGCATTAGGGTTTTTCTCAATATCACAATAACTTCTTTCTTAGACATTCTAGATTCACTTTATGCAATTTATTAATTCATAGGCATTTCTAAATATATTCTAAATATATTCTATTTA
>NW_007234043.1:562354-584382 GCF_000164805.1 Carlito syrichta | reverse complement strand
ATATACATAACATATCCGCACACACACCATCCCCACTATTAAAGATTAGAAGGTAGTCTAGTTAATCAGTAGGTAGTGAGAATCAAGAAAATAACTTTTCTGAGCTGATGACAGCCTGTCTTCAAAACAGACATCGACTTTGGCCTGAGCTAGAAGAACAAGGGAGATTGTCCACCCTGAAGGCAGGAGTATGCCGGAATCTCCTTCCCAAAATTTGTGTTTGCTTATGGTGAAGATAAAACAATTAAAACAGCATGTGTGCAATATTTTGTGAACTGTAATGTACCATATAATTGTCAGTTCTACTGTTATTGTTGTTAATGTTTGCATTATTATTCCCTCAATCTGGCTGTTAATCCTGGCTTTTAAAACTGACGTGTGTAACTGAACAGCGTTTCCTGAGACTGAAATCTGAAACCACAATGATGCAAATCTGACACATTTTTAATGCTATGGTATGGTTAATTGCTACTGTCTGTGTGGCAATTCAGAAGCAGGACAGGGCATGGAAAAGATCACTAGTCTGGGACTTAGCAGATTTGTGTTCCGAATTTATGCCTTCCATTAATTAACTCTGTGACCTCAGGCAAGGCTCTTTCTCCGGTCCTCAGATTCACCATCTGTAAAGTGAGGAGGCTGAATAACATGCTTTCTCCATCCCTTCCCCATATATCATTGTATGCAGTTGTCTGAGCAGAACTGATGAAAGCACATCAGAGGTAATTTGATGAAGACATTTTGCAAGCACATGGCAGAGCCAGAAAAGAAGTTAGCAGCAGGGTTTCTCATGAATTCGAGCCATGTGGATTTGTGGAGAGCACCCGGCACAGCTGGCCCTGGCCGGGAAGCCGCACAAGTCTGCAGTGAGGCTGTGTTAACATCTGGCCTAGGGTGACGTCAAGTTACTGAGCAAGAAAATGTAACTTAGATTGTTCTGGACTCAAGCTGTTACTTTTGTTGGTTATGATTCCCAAAGCTTCACACTGGGCAGAAGAGTTTTTCTAAACAAGTGAATTATCACAAAAATAATAATAATGACTATGTTATAGTAGTTATTGCTATAATAGCTGGGTTAATTGTGTGTTTGCCCTGTTCAATAGCCAGATTCCTCAAAAAGCAATTTGTGTGTATAAACGCATATAATAGCCTCCACTGTATATGGCACATGCTATTATGGCTCAGATTTACGGATGAGGAAATTAAGACACAGAAAAGTTAAGTTTGTGGCCCAACATCACACACTAGTAAGTGGTAGAGCCAGATTTTCAATTCAAGCAGTCTATCTCCAGAGTTGGGGATAACATCCACAGTCATATAAAACACACACACACACACACACACACACACACACACACACAAATAATAAAAATAAAAAAAAATAAAACACACACACACACACTTTTCCATAGAGACATGTATTATCAAACATAGAATAAACTCGTTGTTACCTTTGGAGGGCTATTTTGCTTACCCAAATTCAATTTTTTAAATTTTTGCTTACCTAACATTTTGCAGCAACACACACTTCCTTCTGGTTCACCACTCGACAAAACTTTGCATGTTCTTTGAGACCTTGTTGACATGCCATCACCACTAGAAAGCAGTACTGACTCTTTTAGAAGTATCTCTCCCATCTTCCGTGATCCCATAGCACTTTTTAAAACATTTAAGTCATGGTCTCACTCTGTCCTCCAGGCTAGAGTGCAGTGACATGATCAAGGCTCACCTGTCGTCTTGACCTTCTGGGCTCAGGTTATCCCTCTGCCTCAGCCTTCCGAGTAGCTAGGACTACAGGCACATGCCACCCTACCTAGCTAATTCTTTGATTTTTTTTTTTTTTTTTTGAGAGACAAAGTCTCACTGTGCTGTTTAGGCTGGTGTCGAACTCCTGGGCTCAAGCAATCCTCCTGCCTCCCAAAGTGCCGAAAATACAGGCATGAGACAGGTGCCCGAACTCCTACAGCACTTTAAGTGCACTTTTCCGCACCCACCTTTGTCAGCTTTATCTCACAGGTTGTTTATGTAGACTCACAACATATACCTATGACATAGTGAGTGTCTTAGGCTCAAGAATGATGTTTTACACTTTGGTATACCCAGTCTTTTCTGTTATCTCTATAATAGAGTAAATGTTTGATAAATACTTTATAAAAGTATGAATGAGTAGCAAAATACATTGTCTCAAGTGACCCTCCTAACAACCTTGTGAGTCAAGCAGGCACCATTCGTAATTGCCATTTTCCAGAAAAAAAAAAAAACAGACTCAGAGAAATAAAATGTCTTCTCTCAGTTCCCTCCAGTATTCAAAGATATAGGTTTTACTAGAAGCCCAAGTCTTTTGAGTCAGTACAATGACCTGTTGGCCTTGCAATAGCTTCCCCATTCCCACTGGGACATGCACGAAGATGAGAGCTGTTGGAGGGGCCTACAGGAAGGGATTGAGGTCTACAAACTACCCAGGCAGAGACGGGTTCCTCTGCCTTGCCCTGTTGGCACACTAATCAAAGGGTGAGGCATAGATTGTGATGGAAATGCCAGCTTTGTGGTTCTTGCATTCAGTTATTCACTCATGACTCACTCACTTATTCAATGTGATTTTTGCTTGTTTTAAGAGCGAATTGAATTTCAGCTACTGTTCTACATACTTAGATTACAGCAGTGAGGAAAATAGATGAAGTCCTTGTTCTTATGGAGCTTATATTTCAGTAGGGAAGACAGAAAAAAGACTATACATATATCAGATATTATCGACATTTTCCTGTCTACCAATAAGAGGCACTTACATGAGATCTGGAGAGTAGAAAATAAAAATGTTTTAAAAAGCCAGTATCCACCAAGGAAAGCTGAAGCAGTAGAGTTTGCAGCAGTGACTAAGTTAACTCCTACTCATCCACACTCTGTTGGTGTCACTGGCAGCTTTCTTGCAATTTCAGTACTTCCAAATTTCCTGGAAGTCATCTAAGGATTTGTTTGATCTTTCTTCTCTCAGATCTTCCCATAGTTTTACTTGCATTTCCTTCTCAAAATAGCTAGAGTATTTTCTGCTTTCCTGATTGAGCATTGAATTGTGATGTTGGGTTGCAATAAATTCAGTGAAATGTGAAGAAGCAGAGTGAGTGGACAAAGAGTAGGAGAGAATAAAATGCCCTTTCAGAGATCACAGAACGCTTTTCCGAAAAGGTGACATTTTCAGAGACCCGAATAAAGAAGCCATGATGATACCTGATGGAAGTGCATTTCCACCCTAGGGAATGGCAAGGACAAGGGACATACGGCAAGGACAAAATTGTTGTCTTCATGTAAAAACATCCAGGCCCATATGGCTGTAGGAGAATGAGAAACAGGAGAATGGGCAGGAGATAAGACACTCAGGGCTCAGTTCATGGAGAAACGTGATGGCCATCGCAAGGAGTTTACATTTTATCCTCAAGGGGTTTAGAGAAGAAAAAAGACACAATGAACATGGTTAGGGCACCCTGTTCCATATGAACAGAACCCACATTAGTTCATGGACTGTGCTGTCATATTAATTGCTGATATACATGCAGAATTAAGAAGAAAGTTTACAAAGTGATTTTATATTATTACTTCATTAGATCTTCACATTAACCCTGCTATATTCTGGCATTACCGGTTAGGAATTTGAAATTATGGGGATTTGAATAGCATATGTGAGATAAAACGGGTAGGAAGTAGCAAAACTAAGCATCAAATCTAGGTCTCCTGATTCAAAGCCAAGTTAATGGTGACTTTGTGACATAAGAAAAGAACTGACCTCTCTATACTGTGTCAAATAATGGCAGTTAATAGTTACAAATCTTTCATATCTTTCAAAGCACTGTAAAGTGATGAACCCAGGATTTGGTTCAGATGGAATAAATCCAGAGTCTGAGTGGTTAAGGTTCAGCCCATCAGGATTGACTTCCCAAACGTCGTGCATTCAAAAACAATGGGATACCATGCAAAAAGCAGATTCCGATGCAAAAGGGCTGTGGCAGGTCTGAGATTCTGGTTTTCTAACTACCACTTAGGAGTTTCCAATGCTGCTGTCTCACAGGCCAACCTTTACAGCACAGCATTCAGTAATTGCTCACTCAAAACATTACTTTGAGCTTACATTTTTTGCTTGGGTCTGTGAGAACAAGCATATAGTGACTTCATTTTCTCCAAGGCCATCAGTATGCATTCAAGAGTTTGAAAAGAAAAGTGATTGGTATCCTTCAACATAAACCGGTTATCAACTAAATTTGAAACCATTTGGTTTGGTGCCAAAACATCTAGCTTTCTGCTATATTCAACATTTTTCTAAGAATGTCTCTAAGTTAGAATCCTAAATGTTTTTGATAGGATTTAAACATTTTATTGTGCTGAGGACTGAGATTTCGCTAATTGACTGTAGTCCATAAAAATGTTGAACATTGTTATTTTTCCAAATAAATATTTTATAAATAAAAAAATCAATTACATATAAGGAATTTGAAAAAAAATTTACATATACATATATAGATTTTATATATATACTTATACATTTATATAGAGAGATATAGATATATATCCCCTTCAATATAACTAAAGAATGATCTTGGATTAGGGCTATATTTTATTGCTTTAATGACTTTAAAGTAATGTTTGGTCATTTTAGTGAATTATTGAATACTTTTAATTGCAGTTGTATACTGTGAATTATTGATCCAATAATTATTCATGTGGGTTGTTAAAAAGGGTTGATTCATTTTTTATTTTACCATTTTAAGGAATGCTTATATATTATTTACAATTTGAGTTAGAATAAAAGACTGTTTGGTACAATATGGTATTTCTAAAATAGGGCAAGCCTTTATGGGAGTCCAAGGTAACATTATACAATCAAAAATTAAGTACATTTTAATTTCAGCAGGCAAAAAAGATACCCTTCTCCTTCAGTTAAATATTTTAATTGCAAGGCTATTCACTGGGACTTATGAACCTTTCCAATTTAACTAAAATATTTAATATGAAATACAAAATATTTTAAGTGTCCTATAGATTTCTCAAAATAGAATTAAAAGACCATTCTTTTTTTTCTTTTTTTTTTTAATTTTTGGCTCTTAGAAAAGAATTTCTTCCTTCATCCAGTCATTTTTTTCTTTTTATATTAAGAACAAAGAATTGGGTCAGGGAAGCGTTCAGCAAAAGATATTTTAAGTTCATCGCTTAGTTAGTAGTTAAAAAGTCAGCTTAACAAAGCTGGACTATAGGACTATGGGAAATCTTGTTTTTATGCTCGCTCCTTTGATTGGCTGTACATCAAGCACATTTTCATATTTTAGAGTTTATTGTGTACCTAGTTCTCTTCTGAGTGACAGGATATGCTGGCACTATTTAAGTAATGACGATGTGCAGCTCAGGCAGCCTCCAGTGTTCATGTATACCGTCTCATTTAAGATAGTACTATCACCAGATTGCCTGAGTCTAGGATTTGAGATCAGTCTGGGCAACATGGCAAGACCACGCATCTATAATAAATCAAAAAATTAGCTAGGCGTAGTGGTGTAGGCCTGTAGTACCAGCTACTTGGAAGACTGAGGCGGAAGACTCACCTGAGCCCAGCAAGTAGAGGCTGTGGTGGCCGTGAGTATGCCACTGCACTGTAGCCTGGGCAGCAGAGTGAGTCTCCAACTCAAAACATGAGAAAGAAAAAGGAAAAGAAAATAGTTCTGTCACCAACCCCATTGTATAGATTTACAAAAGAAAAGACAGAGAAAGGCAATTGAGTTTCCGAGGATATAAATTCAGGAAGGGTCAGAACTCGGATTCATAAGACAACTCTGATTTTTGCTGATGTATATTTTCTTCTTACTCTACTATCATCACACTTAAAACATTGTATAACTGCTTTCTACAACAAGAGTACTATGACACACAGGTCTTTGATAGCATCCTGGCAACTGTCCCCTGCCGAGGTAGCAGCTTATGAACAGTAAGAGAGTATGGAGGCTGTGTTCATGGAGTGCGAGGGCCTAGGGATTAGGAACGGGGTTGGAGAAGGCAGACTTTGCACGACAGACACAGAAGTTTAAGTGTTAACTTAGGGAGAAATTGATGCACACCCATCAGGTTGGGCCTATGATCATAGCTAAGGCTGTGTATGCATGTGATAAAAAGAATATGAAAATCTGGTTAGAGGTAGGAAGAAATAAATGGTAAATAAATAAGTATCCAGGTGATAGGTGACAAGGCATTCATTTGAGTTCTGCTCACACTTTATTGTGAACTTGAATCCCCTGGGGATGTTGTTAAGATACAGATTATTATTCAGTAAGTCTGGGATGGAAATCCAAATTCTGTATTTCTAACAAGTTTCTGGATGATGCGAATGCTGCTGTTCCATGGGGCACAAGCAGAGTAGCAAGAAATAAGAACATCAACAACCTCACCCAGAACTGATTAAAACCACAAATTCGCTGGTCCACTCCATACCAATTAAATCAGAGTGTCTGGGGTCACACTCAGGCATCAACACTATGTTTAAACTTTTGAGGTGATTCTAATATTCAGTTTGAGAATAAACCAGTGACCTAGAGAGGAGGAAGTGGCAATTTTTTTAATGACACTTGTAATATATTTAAGAAGTAGAATCATCAGGGGTCAGTGACCCATAGAAATTATTTATCTCATGCTAAAGGCTTATGGTTGACCTAATTTTATATTCAAACCTTGCTTTTTACTTTAAATACACAAGTTTATGTAATTTTTTTTTACTGACAGCATAGGTCATAAGTACTGGGGAAAAAATGGACACCTTCTGTCAAAAAATTTTTTTTAAAAAGCCCATTATGTGAAAACCTTCTAATGAAGCATGAGAATAAGCTGGGAAAATACTGGGTGGTAATATAGAGTAAGAATGATGAAGATATGGTTTCCTAAACAAATAAACAAAATTGCTTCCCACATTTATTGTAAACCACCCATTAAATATCTGGAAATCTAAATGAAAAGGTAACATTCTTGTGGCTTTATAAAATACTGTATTTCATGTTAGAGAATGAACTGTAATTAGAATATCACTGGTGTCAAATTGGTTATAAATGTTTAAGACAAACTAAGATAGCAGGACTATGGGAACTCTACCACTAATGTAAAATCTGCTGTAAATTGCAAGGAATTTACATTTCCCATTAGCTCACAGATATAAGCATAAAAATGATAAAAGGTTACATGTAGTTTAGATGTTCTCTAACTCAGTTGAAATTATTGCGAAGAAATGGTATGTGCAACACTTAAAATTTCTACAGCTTAAAAATGCATGTATTTGAGTCCTGTGCCTTTACCGTTTAGCTGTGTAATCTCTAGAAGAATGGTTACCCTAATTCTAGGTTATGTCATTTGTAAAATAGAAGTAGCAGATCCCATCTTAGTAGCACTTGGGTTCTATGTAGCATGCAGAATAACAAGGCGGTTCCCTGGGTTAAATACCATGGATTTATAAATCAAAGATCCTCAAATCTCATGTCTTAAATGTTTGCTATGGGACAACCGGATTAGTATCTCTCAATCTCAATATATTAACCTGGAAGATAAGGATAAAATGCTACTCTCAAGAGGGTGGCTATGAGAATTATATGAAATAATGCAAATAAACTACATGGCATGCAGAAGATATTTAACAATTTTACCACCAGTGAAAATGAAGATGTTTGATACACATTAGGGACATTTTAATAAATTATAACTTTTGTTCCACTAGCATCATTCATTCACTTCTGCGGATAATAGACACAGCCATAAAAAGGCCTGGTTCTCTTTCCTTATTCTTTCTTTGAATATGCTATTTTCACTACCTGAAATTGACCTCCAAATGGCAGGTCCAACCCTACTCCCTCACTATGCATGCTGAATACTAGTTCTTTGGAGCAAAGGAAGGTAAAGAGTATCCTAAGATCAAGTGAGAACTGCAAAACTCTTAGTGTTTAATGACTCCATCCAAACCTTATCTAAGAAACCTGACCAAACTGAGCATGCCTTCTAGCAGCTTAAGGCTGTGTCCTTAGGATGCTGCTGCCCCCATCCTCTTCCCTTAAAATTCCTGCATAAGAAAACTCAAAGCTGCTAGAATAGTTTATTATTTATTCCAGCCAAAACCTGATAATAGGCCCATAGGTCCCTGAACTCTTGCTCTGAACCCTTACTTAAGAAAGCTTGCAGCTATATATTCTTTCTCTGCTTCTTTGAGATGTAAATTTTCTACCTCCCAGGACTGTATTCTCAAGGACCTGAGGTCTGTCTCTGAAATGCAAACATTCACGGGGATAGCTCCAGTCTCCCAGTACCTGTGGAAGGGTGAAAGTTTCACCTTGGTGAAATTCATACCCCAACTTGTGCAATTATATCCTATCATCACAGTACAGTTTGTTTTCCCTCTAGATATGCACCGGTTAGCAAACCTCAGATTGGCTAGTCACAGGGACAAAAGTAACTCTATCCCCCACGGCATCTCTCCTTTAACGTGTCCCAGCTTTTAAGATGTCTCTTGATTTTTGTTTAGGCAAAGTTGAGCTCAGCCTACACTGGACACTCTTCCATTCTGTAGTAGTGGTCACTGAATGACATCTGTCTTGATCAGCTTTAACTAGTGCTCCACTTTGTTTTTCTTTGACCCAAAGCACAGAACAATCAGAGATGGGGAGAAGAGAGAAATTTTTTATGGGCTGTTCTTTTGATGAGTGATTAAAAATGAAATAAAGTGAAATTTCAAGAGTTGATTGGACCAGACTCGGAGGACCTAGTATGTCATCATAGGCAGTGTGAACTTCACTCTAAAAGGAATGGAGATATATCACTTTAAGTTCTGAATAGATGTTTTTTTCTGTAATGACATAATTGCCAGAAATAAGAGATATATGGGGATATCTTCTCTGCCGTCTTTACCTATTCTCCGGTTTGCTAATTTCTTACGTCTTCTTCATAACCATTTAGAATTCATGCCAGAAAATCCTTCACACTGTATCTAGAATGTGTTGTCTATCATGCATTTTAAATATACCAAATCCAAGCCTGCTATATCCATGCTGAATGTTGGTTGGTGCATACCTGTATATGGCCAAGATTCCTTCAAGCCAATATGAATCTGAACAGCTGCTGCAGAATTTTTGAGTTCTGTAAACAGAGAAATCTCTGTTAATCAAACACATTTATAAATTATTAATAAAAACCTCTAATATCAGAAGTCAGCAACAGGACATCTAGAAAGCTCAGTCTCAGTGACATAAAAATCTTTTCATAAGTGACCTAAGATATCTGCTTATTATTTTCAGTTTGAGAGGATTGTTTTTAATTAGTTCATTCAGCAAATATTTTCTGAATGTCTATGCTTTTCTAAGCAGGGCACTGAATGAATAAAGTCCTATTATACTCTTAAAGGGCTCCAGAAGTTAGGAGGAGACTTGAAAACAGAAATCTGTAATACAACTTACTCTTTGTTCTATTAAAGTAGTTGATTATATAATTGATTGCAGTTCTTGTTAAAAGAAAGTCTTACAGGCCTTCTACTGGAAATTCTCATTCAACTGATTTAGTTCTGATCCAGGAATCTGTTTTTCACAAAGTTTCTTGTTTTGTTTTGTTTTGTGTTTGTTTTGTTTTGTGTTTGTTTTTGAATGGTCAAATTTTGGATTTGACAATACTGAATTAAAATTTTTAGACCATGTAGTTCACCAAACAGACTAGGTGAGGTTGAGTCTACTCTGAGCCTAGTAAAAACTCTGTTCCAAATTACAGAGGCATGAATTAGCTAGTGCATTTGGGAAAAAAATAAGTCGCTGATAATTTATAGAATTAGTATGAGAATATAAAAGAGGCTAAAGTTGAAGCTATACACATAAGAAAAGGACAGTCTGTGAAGGTTCCTCTAAGCCTTGGCATGGAATTTTGACACCATTCACTGAATGACTTATATAGAGTTGACATGTAACAGAGTAAAATCCAAACAAAAGATGAGGCAACAACATATTCTGGACTACTAAAAAGGACCTTGAAACAGTCCTGGAAAGCTCTGATGTGGCTCTATTTTAGTGTATTATGGAAAGACTTTGGGGTTTGAAATCAGTCAAATCCAGACTCTTTTCTGCTCCTGACCCTCAATGCGTACAATTAAACATGATGGTGTCCTTCCTCACTATAAGAGAGCTAATGATAACTGCCTTTCAGAAGTCTATGAAAATTGATCAGCAAAAAGCAGACAAACAAAACAAGCCTAATGTAAATTGGGTAGTGACATGCCTCAGGGCAAAAATAAAGGGGCATTCAAAAGACTGTTGCATACATTATCTAATTTAATTTCCACATGATTCCAAGATACTGATTGCTGTGCTCATTACATAAATGAAAAAGCTGAATTACAGAGAAGCTACATCTTTTGTCTAAGAATACAGAAAGAACTAAGCCAAATAGCTAGCCGAGATTCCAGCCCAGGTCTGAACTGGAAAGCTGCAATTTCTTTTTGTCCATTGCCTTCAGGTCAACCTGCCTGATGCATTGAAGAAACTTAAGATATACTCTTTCTCTTCCTTACCTGTTCCACAACCTAATGTTGGCAGGCAATATACTTGGATTTTGTATTTAACATGTTTATCAATTTACACAGTTTGGTCTTTAGATTAACTCACTGCTGCTGAAGGATCAAGCTACGATTCACTTAACAAGCTTCTGTGAGGGCATAGTATGTTAAATACACGGAAGGTAGTACATAGTTACAAACCATGGTACATGCTGTTGGAAAAACAAATTTAAGTATAGTGTGGTCCCTGCTTTTTATTGAAAGAGGCATTATTGCGAGGGATAAAGGGAACTGGCTCTTAAGTCAGAAGGTCTGGGTTCAAAACTTCAGGTCTATCACTTGTACTCGGGTACTTGAACATGAAAAAATACTTTACTTCCTGAGTGCTTGGTTTCTCAATCTATAAAATGGAGATAATAACATATATCTCCTAGCATACTATGATTAAATAATCTCTAAACATGCAAAGTTTCTAGTGCCTGGGGGCATGATGCACAATATATTTTATTATCATCATTAATATCACTATTATTTATTTATAATATATTTTATTATCATTATTATCATTAATAATATTCTATTATTACAACTATCAATGTTAGTCCAGTATTGTTCCAGTGTGGTAATGGTGTAAGACTTGGAAATAATTCAATATTTGCAATGTTGAATTGAGTAAGAGTTATGACAGATGCTATAAAAGAGGCCTAATTCTGACTGAGGGATTGGGAACAAGGCTTGTTAGGGTAAAACGTATCCTGTGTTAAAAATAAGGCAATCAGATCTGAGTCTTGATTCTAGAGGTACCTGGTTGGGTAACTTGACTCTATTCCTTTCAACTTCCTGAGTGCTTTTTTCCCCTCACTAAAAGTAGATTATGATTCCCACCATGCCTTTCTTTGTGTTGCTGGCAGACAACTTGGGACACCATCTGTGAAACTGCTAAGATTTCTACTCACTCTCGTGTGCTCTCCTGAAGGCAGAGCTCTATAGGCCAGCTCAGCCCGTCAACGCCGATTTTCCCAGGTTCTTCACAGGAATATATGTCTATGCTCATCTTTATTTTGAAGAGATTCCCATTTTCCCAAAAAGCTTGATGGTCCTCTTAAGAGCTTTGATTGTTTCACACTGGTCTCTTCTGCCCAAGTATGTACTTTAAAGTTCACCAAGCTCTGACTAAGGATGGTTGTCTCATAGCCTCCTGGTCAAACTCTTCATCTCTGTGTTTGCTAGGATCCTTTTCTTTTCTGTTCCTCTAATGTTTGGCCAGGAACTGAATTCTCCTGCATTTTGTCTGATTTTTTTCTGTACTTGTCCCACATTTATACTTAGTTTACATATTTTCTGATGTATTAACTTCTGGATACTCACATCGTTTCTCAAGGATCCTAACAAAACCTCTTTCTAGTTCTTCCACCATTCACTTTAATAACTCACAGCATTTCATCTGACAATATATGAATGCTCTCAGAAGTCAAATAAACTTTCATTATAGCAAATCAAAATGGAATGATAGTGTTATACAAAATGAGCGTAATAGCAAACCGAGTCCTTAACATAGGAAGTTCCCCATCCATGAAATTTCTGGATTGATTAGTTTGGATTCCAGACAGTGCTCATGTATCAGTCCTCAGGAATCAGGGGAAATCACATGTGCACATCAGACAGTGTATAGAAACAAACAAACAACAAACAACAAAATACAACAAACAAAATGTCCAAACCCAAATTCCCTGGCAAGTCCTTTTTCCTTGATGTTTCTTAGATTATTTCTTTGGAAGAATCTAAAATAATCATCATAAATCAACATTATGAATTCTTAGTAGAGAGTTTAAGATGATGATGATGATAATGATACTTATAACATAAATTTTCACATTTTACTTTCCAAACAGCCATATCTCGTTTGAAATGCCTTTACTGGCTAATGTTGTAATATATTAATTTTGCTTCTATGAAAAATTCCAGGAAGCTCTGTCATAAGATAAAAGTTGGAGATTCATATACAGTAACTAAGGTAGGATAATTGAGCACACTTAGACCAGGGATAAGACTAATTTGGTACAGATGTGTGGTGCCTTAAGGCTGATTATGCCGATTGTGACTAGCAGCTCAATAGAGGTCATTGATCAGATCTTATTTTGAACAGCAGTTTTCTCTCCTGGTGTATTAATCTTTTCATACTTACCTCCATTTAGCTCTACTTGCAATTATCTTTTTAAACATATCTATCTATCTTTCTTTTTGTAATATATAAGATTCCCAGAGGCAAGAGCCGAGCAATGATTCATTCACCTGTACATTCTCACCACCTTATAGCATAACCAGTGAAAATCTGTGGCTCAATAAGATAGAAGAAAACACTGAATTTAGTAGGAAATATTTTAAAAACACTCAAAACTGAGTGTTAAGACTTCCAGATTCTCAGTGGTGTGGTGGAAGCATCTTTCAGGAGTACTGATATAGAAAGTTAATTGCCCAAGACTGGATTCAAGAGCTCTGTCTTTGCAGTTGAATAGGGACCATGACTTACTCCATGGCCCTGAACAAGTCTTATCACCTTTTTTAGTTTCTGTTGGTAAGTTGATTTCTTCATTAATATTACATTTTACGGGGGGGTTGGAAGATTAATTAATTAATGCACTTAAAGTGCTTCGATTAAGGTAATTGGCGTTAGCCACAGCTATGCTTATCAGTCCCTATTTGAGAATAATCCAACATCACTTCTTTCTCAAGCGATTTCTGATAATCACCCTGATGTTCTCCAGGAAGTGCTGTGATATAGGACTCATTTCCAAAATAATGAATTTTTGCCTTCTAAAGGTTTGCCTCTAGACATTAATATGTGCACGATTCATTTCAGTCATTCTTTAGATGAAGCAAGCCGGCATCAAAGTTGGTAGTGCTTTGGAGATCAGCTACCCGTTCTCCACCTTTTTTAAATGTCAAGAAACTGAAGCCAAGGGAGATTAAGCAAATGGCCTGAGTAGAAACATAAGTTCTTTAGCAGCAGAGTCAGGATGCACTCTAGAATATTTCTTGGAAATAGGAGCAGATTTTCCTGCCTAAATAATAACATTTTCTCACTCTTGAAAATAGTTAACTAAAATGGCATGGTTCATAATAATCCCTCCTATTTGTGACAGATGTGCTTCTGTATTTTGGATGATTACAAAATCAATGTGCAAAAGACAGCTGAATTTCTATACACTAGCAACAAGCAGGAGGGGAACCAAATAAAAAGCACAATCTCATTCACAATAGCCACACAAAAGCAATGAACTACCTTGGCATCCACCTAACCAGAGAAATGAAAGACCTTTACAACGAGAACTACAAAACGCTGCTTAAAGAAATCAAGAATGACAAAAATAGCTGTATAAATATTCTATGCTCATGAATTGGAAGAAGCAATATTATCAAGATGTCCATCCTACATAAGGCAAACTACAGATTCAATTCAATACCAATTAAATTGCCAATGTCATTTTTCTCAGACCTGAAAACAATACAGAAATTCATATGGAATAAAAAAAGAGCATAAGTAGACAAAGCAGTTCTCAGTAAAAGGAACAAAGTGGAAGGATCTCACACTTCCAGACTTTAAACTTCATTACAAGGTTATGGTAACCAAAACATCCTGGTATTGGTACAGGTATAGGCACATAGACTAATGGAACCGGACAGAGATTCTGGAAGCAAAGACAGACTTTCAAGCAACTCTTCTGCAACAAAACTACCAATAACAAGCACTGAGGAAAGAAAGCGATATTTAACAAATGGTGCTGGGAACACTGGCTGACCACCTGCAGAAGAATGAGACTGACCACTATCTATTGCCATATATGAAAATCAATTCAAAATGTATCAAAGATCTAACCGTAAAACCTCAAACTATAAGAATCCTAGAATAAACGTAGAAAACACTCTTATGACATTGGAGTAGGCTAGTAGTTATTGATGAAGTCCACAAAAGCAAATGCCATAAAAGTTAAGATAGACAAGTGGTACCTCATCAAACTGAAAGACTTGTACAGCAAAAGAAAACACCAGGAGAGTAAAGAGACAACCCACAGAATAGGAAAAACATATTTACAGATTATGCATCTGACAAATGCCTAACATTCAGGATCTACAAGGAACTCAAATGAAGTGAAAAAACAATCAACCCTGTTGAAAAGTGGGCAAAGAACATGAACAGACAATTCTCAAACGAAGACATACAAGCAGCCAACAGACACATGAAAAAGTGCTCAACCTAGTTAATCAGAGAAATGCACATAAAAACTACAATGAGATACCACCTAACGCTAGGAAGGATGGCTATCATTAATAAGTCAAAAAACAACAGATATTGGTATGGATGTGGAGAAAAGGGAACACTTCTACATTGTTGGTGGGAGTGCAAGCTCATACAACCTCTATGGAAAGCAGTGTGGCAATTCCTAAAAGAACTAAAAATTGACCTTGCATGCAATCCAACAATCCTCTCCTGGGAATATACCCAGCAGATCATAAGTCATTCTACAAAAAAGGCACTTGCACATGCATGTTTATTGCCACATTATTCATAATAGCAAAAACATGGAACTTAACCTACTGTCCATTAAAAGTGGACTGGATAAAGAAAACGTAGACATGACAGAGAATTGCGTAGCCATAAATAACAAAATCATGGACTTCACAGAAAATTTGATGGAGTTGGAGACTATCTTACTAAGTGAACAATCACAGAGACAAAATACAGTACCAAATGTTCTTACTCATAAGTGGGCCCTGAACATGAATCACATTAGCTCAAGGGAGGGATGGCAGTTGCTGCACTGCTAGGGGAGGGATGGAGGATGGGGACACAAGACAACACAGAGGGTACCTGGTCCACCGCCAGGGGGTATGAAGTCCAGTTAGAAGCCCAAGTTTCACCCGCATGCAGCCTACTTATGTAGTTAATCCTCACTTGTACCCCACATCTCTCTAATACAGTTTAAAAAATCGAGCCAAAAGTAATAATGGCATGTAGAGATATTATTATTGAGTTGAGGAAGCCTAAACATAACTTTCCCAATATAGATAGTAAATTCCAGGCAGTTTTTGAACTCAAGCTAAGGCCCTTTAATACTCAAAAGTTTGCACCCCTAATTTTTTGCCACCCTATTGAAATTTTAATCAGGGATCTCCTATATATGGTATAAATTGAGAGACATGTGGTCATTCTGTGCTCTAAATATTCAGTCAGTTTTCAGTTAACATATTTGTTGAAATGAAACTTAATCTCTGAGACAGATTTTTAGAAATAAGATGGGGAAGAAAGTCTCATCAAACAGAAACTTAATAGACCAAATGTCTAATAGTAGTTGTGTACAATTATAGAAGAGCTAGTTATCACTTGGATTTTAAAACTTCAGTTTTCTCTTCTGTTAAATGTGAATCCAATGTCGAGATAATCTCATTTCAATCTAGTTAAAACTTTATAAATTTTAAATCACAAAATGCATGCTTTTCTTTGAGTGTATGTGTAATAAAGTAACTCATTTACATACAAAAATAGCTCTCTACTACTGGGATTTATTTTTTTTTCCTTGAACAAAGAAGGAGGATGTCAAAAGAGATGGTAAGACGTTTGCACTGGGTAATGGCAGACATTAATTGGTGGAGCTATAACGCAACCCAGAGAATCTGGTTTCAAGGTGCATATGATAAGCCATCAAACTGTGATGCTTCATAGTGGAAAGTGAATGAACATATGAGTTTGAAGACTGAGAAATAGATGGGAATTGATGATGAATTTGACCCATCTGTCTGCCTATGATATGAGTGAGTAAGAAATTTTGACATGTCAGACAGCAGTGTAAATTCTAGACTATTATCTATCTGGCCTTGAACAATTTACTCAGAATCTCTGAGTTTCACCTTCAAAAACTGCAATTTGAGAAGAAAACTATCTAATTTATAGTTTTATTGTGTGATTGTTTTTATAAAGACAATGTGATTAGAGTGTCTGCCATATAGCAGTTGCTCATTAAGTGGCTGTTATGTTTATTACCCCTTTCCAGCCCAACAAAGGTCCACTGATATACTTTGGTTACCTGCTCAGTTTTAACATTTTATTGAATTATGTTATAAAGTTGAATTTTCATATTTAATCTCTTGTTTAGTGTTATATCGATTTCACTTGTGATCTCTGAAGAGTAAACTGAAATGGAGTTAAATACATTTATTTTAAAACCACATAAATCCAAGTCAGAATCTTGGGGTTTAAGGGGATGAATTAAGCTCTTCATGTCTCTCCCAATATCCTGCCATCAGGAGAAAATTTGACTCTATGGGTCAAATAATCATTTATTTATACTGTAGTCTCATTTTTGTAGATTTTTTTTTGAGCTAGAAACAGCTTTCTAGCTTAAATTCATGCCTCTTCTTTGCAAAAAGAAGAATGCTTATTAGCAAATTATTCTTGTTATTTTTTCCTGGAAGTGTTATAAATTATTTCGTATATAGCACACACTCATAGAGTTGAGTACTCTAGTAGCCTCAATGGACATGAGAAAAATGAAATGCGGTGCCCACCCCCAAGGTTACTGTAGATGAGCAGAAGAACAAGACTAATTATATGTAGCCACAATCTCTGAAGGTGGTTACAATCTACAGTTTTTCCCTGTTCCCTGGTCAACACCTTTATAGTAATTATAAAAATCAATGACCAGCGGTTGGGTAGACTTTTACAAGTTACATAGCTTCCTCAAGGCAATATATTTTCCTCCTGATGATAGTCCACTGGACAACATAGGAGTTATCATTATCATTTCTGAGATTTATAGAATTTAATAAACATTTTCAGAGTCATAGGCTAAGAGATGATTGAGTTGGGATAAAGCACAGATATTCATATCTAATGAACTAGTCAGCTGTGCATTCACAGTCTCTGTCTTGCATTTCATTCTGTGTTCTCTAAGGAAGATGATTAATTAGAAAGAATATTATATATGTTCAATCTGAAAACGTGTATTTCTCCCCATAATAGGTAGATTTTCACAGAACGAACAATGCCATAAGTCAACAGAAAATAAATCTGGATTTTGATATTGATAAATGACAGGTGGGGTAATTTGAGAATGGGGGACTTTCTGACTATTCTTTTATTTATCTTAACTTGTGAACCCTGTAGCTGATTTTCATCCATATGTTTATAATTATCTCTGTTAGGAGAATTTATGCATAAAAAATGAGGGTTTCTGTCAAAATAACTTTTTGTTTTTAAACCAGGGGTAGGGAGATGGGATGCTGTCATGCATATAGAACACGAGAATATTTAGACAACCCATATATTTAAAATTTTATCTTGGGTTTCACCCTTGGAACCATCACACTGAGACATTAAAATCACTGTACATTCCTCTGTTGAGTGAAGAAGACCCACTCCCATCAGTAAACACCTCAGCTTTATTAATGTGCAGGCAAACTAAATTATTTCAGCCCAGAATAAAGTCACCTTTCTAGGTAAGAAATTCCTCCAGAAATGCCTTGGAAAATCCCAGTGAATTAAAATTGGGAAATGATGTTATGTTCAAAGGGGTGGCTCACATATATTCACTGCAATATGCACCACATCATTAAACATTCCTCTCAATTTTTTTCATCAGCAAATTCGAAAAGGAGCATGCAGAGTTATGAATCAGCAAAATCCTATCTGCATTTTCTTTCTGGGGCTGATTAAACATGTATCTTTTATGAAGATTGCTTCAACTCATATAAGAGGTGCCAACTACATCAGACCATATTCACTCTAGATAAACCTCACTAGAATTAAAATGCATTCTTCTATCTATCTTTTTCTGCACTGCCTTTTCCTGTTTGCCATCCTTCCCTAATTACTCTAGACTTTCCTTCTGTTTTCTTCATATTGGTGCTAGCAATCGAGTATAGCATTCTTTCTTTATGTTTACTTGGTGTAGCTCGTTTTCTTCTAATGTTTCTTTTTTTTGTTTCTCCGCATCTACTGTGTTGATTTTCATGAAATTTCTAATGACACAATTCAAATGCCATTGTTACTAACATGTTGTATAAATCAATTGCTTTGTCTCAATGATTTAAAAAAAATGAATGATTGCAATAAAATATAGGTAATAGCATATATAGGGCAATTTACTCTTTTGCATACGTTACTACATTTATGATTTTATTATGGTAGGAAGAACAGAAGGCATTTTAGGAATTTAGAGAGTTGCTGTTTTATAAATGTACAGATTTAAGTCATAGGTATAGAATATTAAACACCTAAAGCATTGAATGGTATACCTGAGATTATACAGATGGGGAAGTGCCAAACTTTATTTCCATTTCTATTTTTACGATTTTTAAATTGGGTATTTTTTCCACCACATTTTGTAATTCTGCCTCTGTGTAAAGAAGTCTCTTTTTTAAGTGCAAGAACAAGACGATGTTTTCTATTGCTTGGAGATAATGCTCTCCTTGCCCCTGGGTGTTCATGCTATGATTGGGCATTTTCCAATGGTATTGGCACATTCTAAAAGGTAGGATGCTGTCAGACGACCATACATTTTTGTCTGCCATAAGATTTGACAATCGGGATAGAGTGACTATTTTTTTCTGGCTCCTGTTTTTTCTAGGTATCTGATTCAATAGCTTCTTTCTCAAGATTTGTAACCCCAAACAAATTTGTAATTACGTTTCCTGTTATATATTCTATGCACAGCTCAAATGCAGATATGGGGGACCTTTGATATTTTGATTAAATGTATTTATTTATCTTGCTTAGGTTAGCGGACTCTAATTTCCAGAAAAATATTCCAAGGTCCACCTTAGAGAAAGTAAAGTTATGAACACTTTTAGGTATTGACTGATTCATGTAATTATAATAAAGGAAAATGTGATAATGCACAGTCAATGGAAGGATTTTGGAATCCAAGGCATTCCAAAAACAAATGCTAATTTGCATGACTCTTTTATTATTTATTGAATTTTTTCTTTGACTTTATTTGATCTTTGCACTTTGTTCTACTCATTATAAGAACTAAAATCCTCTGTCTTTTTCCTTCTGAGTAAACATCATAAATAATTCAAAATATCTCAATGCCAGTGAGGCATATTGGGCAAAAATAACTTTGTGTCCCATTCCATTTTGTTTTGCTCTGCAGGTCACATGAAGAAACATTCTGGGGGAAGGGATAGTTAGCTTTTACAGTACTAAGAGTTTATACAAGCAATATTACCTTTTAAAAAATTTACATAGTGAATGTAAAGTCATACTAACAATAAAGAAAATGAAACAGACCATAAAAGAGAGCCACAGACATAGTATTGAATTAATTTAATTACTATTCACAAGAATTAAAAATAATTGGCACTAAATCTATTTACTTCAAACCGACATTTATCAAAACCAAGAGTCAAAAATGGAAATTTTCCATAGAACGCACTGTATATCCAGCAATACATTTTAATAGATCATTCATTCCTTTATTAAAATATTTATAGAATATGAATCTATACCAAATTATGTGTTAGCATAAGAAATTCAGAGTAATAGAATGTGACTCTTATCTGTAAGGATTTTACTGTTAATGATTAGACTAACTCTGTATGCAAATAACAGGTATTATAAGAGAGATATAAATGAATAATTCCATAAAATAAGAAACAAAAGAAAATATATCTTATTATGAGAATTAATAAAGTTTTTCTGGAGAAGAAAACATTCCAGTTGTGTATAGAAGGGTCAAGAAGTGTCCTCCTGTAGTGGTCTGGTGTGAGAATGGCAGGAATCTGATCTGTTCTTGAGGAGTGAGTGTATTTACCAAGATGGCAAGTGTTGGTTGGAAAAAGTAATTGTAATGTATGCAAACTATGCTAAGTTATCTGAGGAAGCCAAACCTATTATCAGATTTAAGAAATATACACACAGTTGAACTTTTAAGGAAGGCAAAGGATGACTCTTGCTATATTTAGATCAAGAGGTTAAGGGCAAAGATGCTTTGTCACAAAACAGCTGAGATCCTTAAGGCTCCTGTTTCTTGTTTGCTGACCATGAAATGACTAGGTCAGATTACCTTATTTATGAATGTTTTCAAAACAGATAATGCCACAGAAATTCAGGACATTCTAATGTGCCTGGTACTGTGATAAATATGTGTATGCAGTGAATTTCACTATGTGAAACAAGGTTACAGTTGTATTCCTTTTTGTCATATTAATTCTCCAAAAGTCAGACTCATGAAGTTATTTGCAATCCCTTGATCTTTAGTGTGCTTTTCTGTAAGAAAGACTTTAAAACTGCCTTCCTTACCGATTGCTGGGAAGAGCAACAGAAAAGAGAAATGAATCGAGACAGCAAGAAATAAAGCAAGAAAGAAAAGAGGGAAGGAAGGAACTGTGGAAAGAAGGAAGGAGGGAAGGAAGGTAGGAAGGAAGGAAGGGAGGAAGAGGCAGTTGGAAGGTAAACACTATTTTACTGGCCCTAAAACAGTTCAGTCTCATGAGAAAGGCAGATTTCAAACAAAACAAATATTTACTCATAGTCTAATAGTTGATATATATAGGAATAGTTACAAGATGGTGAAAATAAGGATCTTTGATCAGGAACTAAGCCCCAAGAAAATTAAGAAAAGAGGGCAGAGCCAAAAACTAAGACAAAATTGAGACAGAATCTTTTGGTCATTCCATGATTTAGAATTAATAAAACCAATAAACATCATAGCTACAAAACCAGGGATTAAAATGTTAGGATTTGTATTATCTGGTATAATATACATATAATTTCTGTATTGTTGTCTCACTTAAAGGCTCAGAGATGCGTCCCTGGATGGATGTATACCTTTGCAAATATACAAAAGTCATCTTTGTCTTCTTCATATACCCATTTTACCACTCAATAATTTAAGCAAATCTTTATTACTCACAACCCTAAACCCAGACGAGTTCTGTGTGTGAGAGTTCACTGGCAATTGTGATGGACAGAGGCTCTAGTTTATGTGACTATGTTCATAGGGAGCACAAATAGCGAAGGGTACAAGTGGAAGGAGCATGATAAAAAGGAAGTGCAGTGTGTAAGGGGCAATATTTTAGGTGAGCAAAACCTAATCTGGCGCTGGAAATCGAATGATTTTTCTTAACTCTGCCAAAATAATGATATATACTGCAGAGAAACTTCACGCAAAACGTCTTGGCTTTGAACAGAAAGGGCTTTAAGCACTTCATTAGTCTAAAACCTTCCACATTTTGTTACACTTCCAGTCCCATATTTTGCTTCTTAATTACCACTATTTAAATGGCCTTTCAAGATCAGCTGTAAATTAAAATTGATCTACTGTCAGCAATCTCCGACAATTGGCAACAGACTATTGATACAGATGAAATTCCAGTTGCATTGTGTCTTTGAGAAGACACAAATGTAATGAAATGAGCCAACTCTGCAGCTTGGCATAAAAAGCAAAGTGTGTGTGTGTGTGTGTGTGTGTGTGTGTGTGTGTGTGTGTGTGTG
>NW_007234043.1:539487-562110 GCF_000164805.1 Carlito syrichta | reverse complement strand
AGGCTGCGTTGTCCGGGAGCAGCCACTGCACTCCAGTCTGGGCGACAGAGTGAGACTCCGACTCAAAAAAAAAAAAAAAGAAAAAGAAAAAGAAAAAGTAACCAAGGTCTATATTTCTATGCACTTCATGAATACCTATGTAATCTTTCTCTTATTTAAAAAAAAATTCTTTTTGAAATAAGCCTTAAGGTTATGTTGCTGTGAACACATACTTTGGAGTTAGACCTAAACTGAATTGATGCTTTGTTTCTTACTCTTTCTGTGATTTAGAGAAGAAAAACAAACATTTTACACCTTGGTTTCCTCATCTAAAAACGCAAATTAGTAACTCCCTATATTTGTGATAATTAAATTTTAAAAAACCACATAATACCAATAGAATATCTAACGTAATGCCTAGCACAAGAAGACAAGTATCAAGGAAAATCATGACATCATTCATAAATACATGACCAAAAGCTCTAGGTTATTTCCAATAAGCAAAATCTGTATGTATTCATTTGAATTCTTCTCCTTCAGCCTTGTACTGTGTTGACAATAGAGCTGAACTGACTAAATCTTGCAAAGAAGCACCTCATCAACATATACACACATACAATCTCTCTTGCCTGTGCTCTCTCTCTCTCTCTCTCTCTCTCTCTCTCTCTCTCTCTCTCTCTCTCTCTCTCATCACACACACACACACACACACACACACACACACACACACACTTTTTTTTAGATAGCCAGACTTTGGCCTCTGCTCTTCTGCTCTGGGAACCAGTTTATTGCAGAGGAGTTCAACGAGCCCTTTAACTTTAGTTCTGAAACGTAATCATTGATTTACCCTCTTTCACATTTCCTTTTTAAAGAGGTGGAGAGTTTCTCTGCTGGCACTCTATAAATTGTTCCCAGTCATCTGAAGTGTCACTCTCCCCTCATGGTGTTTCTTACAACTTTGCAGGGAGTTTACTTCTACCTTTTTATACAGAGGAATGGCAAAAGTTTTGTTTTCTATAGTTTTTCTAAGAGCAATATCAACTTTAACTTTTCTAACTACAAAGGTTCTGACATTTTTTAAAAAGTTGTTATCCATGTCTCTGCATGTGCAAGAAACACAGTTCTCCTATTTTAAGGTGAGTAGAGAACCTTCTCTGCCATTTTTATGACTAAATCCCAACTTATATAATAATGTTTAGCATATAACCAGCCTTCAATAAACATTGGTCTACCAAACTTCACCACTTATAGGAGAATATACCAGATCCTCTAGAGACCACAGAGCCAAAGAGTCAATTATGTACTTGCTGATCAAAAAACATCTTTCATAACTAATGGACCATTTGTACAGATTTCATTATTGCCATCAGCTTTAAAATTAGTTTTCCTAGCTGGGCTTGGTGGCTCAGCCTGTAATCCCATGCCTTTGGGAGGCTGAGGTGAGTGGATTGCCTGAGTCCGCGGGTTCGAGACCCACCTGGGCAGGCAAGACCTCATCTCTACAATAAATCAAAAAATCAGCCGGGCGTGGTAGCGCACACCTGTAATTCCGGCTACTTAGAAGGCTGAGGCGGAAGGATCACCGGAGCCCAGCAGGTCGAGGCTGCGGTGGCCGGGAGCGGCCACTGCACTCCAGTCTGGGCAACAGAGTGAGACTCCAACTCAAAAAAAAATTACAAAATTAGTTTTCCTTGGGCTGGGCTATCCCAAGAATGAATGAAGTAATAGACTTGCATATCATCCCAATTCTAAGTATACATTATTCCTGTTGAGTAGTGCCTAAGCTTGAGGGTCTTATGGATCAGATTTTTTAAATATCACATAACCAGAGGCAGCATAGCTATGGGATGAGATCCCAAGAGGTAATCTCGAAAGGTACATTATTGGGAAAGGAAGCAGGAGCATAAAGATCAGAAACAGAATTTAGAGGTTACTAAGACCTTATAAAAATCATAATGAGGGATGAACAGATTAATGACAGGAAGAAGGAATGATAAGACTGCAATTGCTATACTTGATTGTGAAGATAATGAGAATGTTGGCTTTATTTCATTCTTTTGCTCTATTCTGATAACAGTATGCTAGAAAGGCTGTTCCATTCTAGGCATCTATTAGAGAGATGTTTCTGCGAATTGGAGCACATTCAGTTATCTGAAGGGAACAAGGACCAAATTAGTAAGAGATTTGGTTGTAAAAAAGAGAAATAAATTCCACTTACTTTAAGCAAAAAGATAATTTATTGAAAGGATATTGGCAGCTCAAAAACTAATAGGCTGGAGGATAAAGCTTGGAAAATGTAAACACTGATCAAGGGATCTCTATGTTAGGGCAGCAGAAACTACAACCAAAGACTATATTGTGTCATAGTTTGGGTCATACCATTATTGCTATAGGCAATGCAATAAAACTCATCTGATATGTATCTCTGACTTCTTAATACTTTTTAAAGATTCACAATTCAAAGAAGAAGCTGTGGTCATAGTTGAGTAGAAGAAAGACAAATGTTCTGGTCTTCCACATTGAGAACATAAATATGGATATATTACCAGAAATTGCTTGCCCAAAAGCCTACATACAGACTGAGTTTTTCCCAAAGGGTACAAAAACTTAAAAAAACAAACCAACCAAACAAAAATAATTATACTTATTGACAACAGCGAGTCAGGTAAATGCTTAGTCCTTAGGGAAGACCTGTATTATCTTTACCCAGAGATTATCTCATCCCCAACACAGAAAAAACTTCCTAGCTCTATTTCCTGTACTCATCTGTGCAGGGGGCAACCCCTGCAGGTTTTGGGGAGTCCCTGGAAAGATGTGGTGGCATCAGCGAAACTGGAAGATAATAAAAGAAAGAAAGAGACTGGACTCTGTCTAGTGCAGAAGCCGTTTAATGGGACGAACCATAATCCTTTTATTCCAAATTTTCACAGGTTAAATCACAAGACTTTCATGTGAACACAGAGCCAGGTGGATGAGGGGCATCCCCCACCCATCAGGTGTTTCCTCAAGCATAAGGAAGGACAATTCCAATTAATTCACAAGACTGAACACAAAGCCAGGTGGATACGGGGTGTCCCTCACCCACCAGGCGTTTTCCCAAGCATGAGGAAGGGAAATCCCAATCAAATCACAAGACATTTACATGAACACAAAGCCAGGTGGGTGAGGAGCGTCCCCCACCCACCAGGTGTTTCCTCAAGCATGAGGAAGGGCACTCCCAAAATTATCTCACTGTTCCTCATGCTTGATTAATATTCCTCAAAAGCAGTACAACAATTTCTAACATCATAATATTCCAACGATCAATAACTTTTAAAACTTATGCATACACAACACCTAATGACTAACTTAAATCCTGATTCCTTTCAATTTTACACTAATTCTACCTACACTATAGAAACTCTTAATTATAGCCCAAACCAGTTCCTAAAGAATGTGGCCCAGTCAACAGATCACCCTGGGCCATTTTTAGGAACAATTGATTACAATTTCTTAACAAAATGGCTGTTCTAAAATGCTATATATCTATTTTAACTTCTATAAAAATTTCTAATTCCCAATTCTAATATAAAGTTGATCATCAGCAATAAAGCTTCTAAAAATAAAACCCAAATATAAACTGTAAATAGTATTAAAGCCCAAACCACAAATGTAGACAATGGAAACTGAAATTTCTAAAGTTAGCTGTACTCTTATTAAACCTCAAAATATTATGTCTGATCATGCTTGAAATAACATAATTCACTGATGTAGCATAACCCATGCTACAATACTTTCCATGAATAAGATAAATTCAATTTCTATAATAAGTAGAAAAACCCTACACTAACTATGGCTAAAAACCGGCTTAAAAGAATACAGCCCAGTCCAAAGTACAGACTGGGCCTTCAGAAATGTGGCCCAGCCCAAAGTTCATGCTGGGCCATTTCTGGTAACTCTAGATAATCATATATATCATCTAAAGCTGAAAACAGCTCTCCATATGTATATACTAATTCTACAAATATACTTTTAAATCTTATAAAAAGCTTGTACCGAATAGAGGCTCCCAAATGTGACCTGAGTTTGAATTATATCTAATACCTAAGCTGAAACTGCAGTTCATGGGAAACAGGAACAATGAATTTCTAGAGTTAGCCATGCCTGTCACAGTCACAGAGCCTTCAGGTTGGGTCAGCAGAGCTCCTTCTGATGAGATGTGCCAAAAAGGGAAGAGGAAATGGGCCAACAGCTCCTGAACACATCCTAGTGGTCTCAGGGTCCACAGCCCACCTTGATCCCAAATGTTCAGGTGGGCCTCCGTGGCCAGCTCCCAACACAACTGGTTACCAAGTCTTATCAAATCTGCTTCCTGCATATATCGTATTTCTAAATACACCTGTCTTCTTCATTTCCACTGTTCTCCCTTGGTTTGGATTTATATCTCCTTAATTTTCAGAAATACCTTCTTTATCAGTCCTTATGCCTCTCCTGTCAGCTTACTTACAGCTTTTAAAATAAAAATGAATGTATCCTGCCTGCTCACACCATACTTACTTTTCTAATAGTCAAATTCACTTCTTTTCAGTTCAGGATACTTCAGAATCTCTCTGTGACTCACTACCCATTTCTCACCTCACTTGTCTTCACCTCCTTATTTATGCTCCAATGATGCTGCACTCTGCATAGTTCCTCACTCATGCCCTAATTTCACACATTTGTGATTTCTGCCGATGCTGCTCACTCTGACTTGATATCTGACCCAGTTTGGACATGCAAAAATTTCATATTTGTTACTTAATGTTAGCTTAAGTACCACTTCCTGAATAAAGCTTTTGCTAACTTTCCCGTGGGCAGGCTGAAACACTTTTTCTTTTATTCTTCATCTGTAGAACATCACTTGTCTTACAATAACATTGCTTATTTCTGCCATTATACTGCATTATGATTTCTTTAAGCTTTTGAAGATCAGCACTTTTTTTTTGTAGTCAGGGTGGGTAGTGAAGGACATAGTGAGAGCCCCATATATGAATATATGAGTGAATATGAATATATGAGTGAATGATAAATTATAGCACACCAATCTTCATTATCTATGTCATTATCCCCCTGTTTGTTTTAGATGGAATCAATAGTTTAATTTAAAAAATGCATTTTTACTATATGTCTTCTAAAGGCACTTTTTCTCCTTTTGATAAAGTGTGTTTTAAATATCACTAAATGCACTTATTACTATTACCACAGCTGGGAGAATATTAAAGAGGAAAGAAATATATTCTATGTCTGGAAGACCCCAGCCACCAATAAGGTGATTTTAGAAATGATAACAAAATAACATAGTGTTATTATAGAGCTTCATTTAAAAAATTTTTCATGCTATCACCTTTGATGTTCTCATGACCTCTTACTAACTTATCAGTAAGTAGCTATTGAATGTCTCCTAGGTGCTAGGCATTGTGCTTGGTAATGAAGGCTAAAATAATGAGGGCGTGTACAGAGTATACTTCCTGCCCACATAGTACTTCCAGTCTGAAAATCAGCAATAAGATAATCACACAAAAAAGGAGGACTTTAAAGGAGAGATACAGGGTTTTACTGAAGCCTCTCTGCATAAAGTATTTTCTAGAAATAATGTAATTAGCTATAAACAGAATTATCGATAAAATTAAGAACTGTGATTTGCTTAGTGTCTGTATGCAATAGATCATGAAAGTTGCACAAAGTTTCTAAAACAGATTAATTTATTTAACCTCCATAGGAATCCTTTAGGGGAGATATGATTACTTCTCCCTTCTTACAGAGGGGAAATGGGACACAAGGAAGCAAAGGCTAAGTAAAATATCTAATGGCCCACAGAGCATCAGAGATGAAACCAGGCACAGAACTCAGTGCTCAGAGTTGCCTGACTGGAGTTATTACTCTTTTTTTATGAATGAGAAAGTTTAAGCTGAAAAATATCAGCTAATATGGCAGTGACTACACACACACGGAAGTAGGGATCTGATAAATCAGGTCATCTCATTTCAACTTTCACACTCACTCTCTTGCACCCTGTCCTGAAATTGAATGATCAGCCTTTTAAAACTTTGCTGGAAATCTAGTGTTGTGACACTCTTATTTGTTCAAACCTATTGATTTGGTGATTATTTAAGCAGTTAATTATTGAGTAGTTACTGGACATTATCCTAATCATTATAGATACTACAGTCAATTAAACAGGCAAAACTCCCTTCTCTCATGGAGTTTGCTTTCTGATAGAAGAAAGAGGCAGCTGTGATTGTTAAGAGTGTTCATTGTTTTAGCTCAGAACTTTCTGTGCCTGTTCTCATTGCACATTTAGTAGATTAGCCACAGAAAACGTGGCCAACAGTGCTTAAAATTAATCCTTCAACAGCTGGTTCTGAAACCTGGTTCCTTTTATACTCACCCTTTCCCTTTTCAAGTTTAGCTTAACAGCTAGGCTGTACCCTTGGTATTCTGGTTTGAACATCTGTTTTCTTGTTTGTCAGGAAATTCTGCAGCCTTGGCCAGTTCCATAAGAACTTGGGTGTTTATCCTTGTACAACAACTGCCTGGCTCCCACACCTCAGTCCATCACAGGCATTGATGAAACCTCCGAATTCAGAGTGCTGCTGCCTGAGGACTCCTGCTTGGTTTGCTGAAGCAACCCTCAGGACTAATAGCTATTCTGTTGGCCTTGACCTCACACTGTAGTGTCTCCCAGCATGGCGCAGAGTGGTGGCTACCTCAGGCTATGTCTCCATATATTCATGGAAGTCATGAAAGAACAAGAAGCCTTTCAAAATCCTACATGTCTTTCTCAAAAAGGTTTTAGGTATTGTTAAGCTAATTAATGTATTCATTGCCTCTGTTTTCTTTCAAAAGTCCCATGTATTTCAACAACAAACATGTATTTTTATTATAAAAAACACTGGCATGACAGAATCATGGGATTGTGAGTAACATTTTTAGTTTTGTTTAAATTTGTCTTACTTTGCAATAAAAAGAAATAAAAACATGAAAAAGTTATTAAACAACACATCCTTCCCTTGCTTGTTTATCTGTATACCAGAATAACTTTTATCTCCCTTAGTTAATTAAACCTGATATTTTGGAAGACAAAAGGTAGATGTATTATTTATGGGACACTGACCCAATGCCTTGTGCTTTACAGCAGCAACCTAACCTCAATTAGCCCAATCTCTGCAGCTTTATCCCTCCCCCAGAGTTCTATTCCTCCCCTGACATCTAGGCATCCAGGACTAACTGACACTCTTAATAGTCTGCAGTTCTTTCCTGTAAGACCTATAAATACAAGCCCAAAGTACTTTACAGACAGGCAAGGCCCAGCAATCCTAGAATGTCATTTGGTTGAAAGTGGCAATTAGACATTTTTAACAAGCTTTTTTAATACAAAATGAAGTAATTAAAACTTGCATATTGGAGGAGAAAAACACTTTTGAGATTATGTTCATTTTATTAAGCTATTGCAAATACTGAAGTTTATTGCAACGCATAGTTCCTCCTTTTTCTTTCTTTAATTGAATTGCTAGCAGTAACCACTCAATGAAATGAATGTCTGACCCATTGAGAAAGAGATTAAGTTATGTCGGGTGTTTATTTTTAATGAGTTTTGACCATGAACGTATACATTTCCACTGAAATTTGATTGAGTCGGAAGATTTTACTTTTTGAACCTAATATTATGGTCCACCCACTAAATTATTCCAGCAATGGCTTAACCTGTTTCAGTTAGACTTTTAGGATAATATGTCACTTTTGTTTGGAAGGCCAGCAGCTTCATGCATGATTTGCTAAAGCTGCAACCAGAAATGTGACTAATAATAGGATTATTCAATATAACTCAAGAGCAATTGACTCAAAAATTTTGTTAGTTTAAGTCCAGAAGAAGGGTATTTTATTTGATTCAGTGGTTATTTGTGCATATAAAGTTATCACACTAGGGATGGCAGAGTGGTGAGATTGACATGGGTTTTGGGGGCCAAATACTGGTCCTATCTGCTGCTGAAATTCTTAGCTTCCCTGAATTTGCTTAATATATGCAAATAAGACAGATATGCTAATAAACTATTTACTGATGAACTCCATTTGTGGTTTCAGAGTTGAGAGTCTGCTCTTTTATTATTTCTCTAGATTGGATTTCCTTTGACTGCCTGATCCTCAGTCTTTCACCTTCCTGTTTCTTCCTTCTAGACTACAGCTACTCTCTAGCTTCCTAGACCACATTCCTGGAATTTCCCTGTCTCTCCACCGATTTCCTTGAAACTCAACTCATTTCTGGCATCCTACCTCTTGTTACTGAATTTGTTTCAGAAGAAAGAATTGATTCTTTAGCCAGTCGTCTTTTTTTTCAGCTATTAGTGAGAGTCAGCTTTATGCTCTGAACTTCAACTTTAGGCTCTGAACTTCAACTTTCATTCCTCCTGACATTGCTTCTCAAACAATCTGTTAAAGAGTAAAAGACCTCAGTCTCATGTCCCCTACCAGCTTCTCATCACTCAGATTGTGACAAGCTATACTGGAAAAACAACACATATTAAAACATTAAAACCGATGAAAAGGGTATAATAAGTTAAGTACAAAATAAAAGCGATGTGATGCCACCGTAATGCAAGATTAGTTGTCAAATAAATGAGACAAAAACACATAGGCAAAATTGGAGGAAAAGATTGAAAGGAAAATGCATATATTAATTTCTTATTGCTGCTATAGCAAGTTAACATAAACTTGATATTTAAACAACACAAATTTATTACCTTTTCAGTTCCAAGGGCCAGAAAATAAAAATCAGTGTCACCAGGCTATAGTCAAGGTGCCAGTAAAACTAGTTTTTTTCTGGAGACTCCAGAGGAAAATCCTTGTCTTTTAATCCCTCCTTTCACTGTCACATCTTCTCTGACTCCTCATCTCTCTCTCATTAGAGACCTCATGATTACATTAGACTCCACAAAAATAACCCAGGTTTATCTCTGCATTTTAAAATCCTTAACTTAATCACATGTGCAAAATATCTTTGGCATATAAGTCAATATATTCATAACTTGCAGAAATTAGAATGTGGATGTCTTTGGGGTCTACTCTTCAGCTTACCATAAATAGAAACAAACACTCCTCCTTCTCCTCTTTCTCCTCCTCCTCCTCTTCTTTAACCTCCTTCTCACATTTCTCAAGTTGATTGCTATGGGCATACTAAAACTATTTTTAAAATCTAAATCAGAGCAACTGTGATGAGTCAGGCATTATTCAAATCATTTTGAGTGATTACAAATATTTACAAAGTAGTTATCTATCTTATAGGTACTTGTCATCCATGAATGTTTTTAGTTAAACCTAGAAATTGTCTGAAGGAAACACATCTGTAAAATATAATGGATATAGACAGAGCTATATGTCATAAATCAGCTATTGTTAGTCAAACAAAAATAGGTAGCCAGAATTCTACTGAGCTTAAAACTGTAGTTGTAATAAACAACGCAATGAAAGTATATATCTTAGTAAATGATGCCTAAGCTGTAGTGTACTCATGATTTTATTTTATTTTATTTATTTATTTGTTTTGATTTCAGAATTGTCACTAAATGGACCGTTAGACATGTGACCCCAAAGGCTCTTGGAGAATATCAGATTCACCCACCTCATTTTGCAGATGAGAGAACTGATAGAGCGACTCTCTCAAGGTTCCCGCAAATAGCTCATGGCAATTCTGGAATGAGGGTCAATGTCCAGTGTCCTTTTCACGTAACCACATTGCCTGATTTGCTGGAACAATTATTGTTCGAAGTTGCTCTGTCATCGTCCAGATGCTCAGTGCATAAAAATGTGATACTGAGACTAATGCTTTTTCATCAACAGTCAATATGATTACTCTTTTTAAACTAAGCATATCTGTTAAGGATCAAGCATATAGAAGCAGAACTTTCCTCCCACACAGATTATTTTTGTTCATGAAGTCGATGTCCAATGCTCTTTTCAAGGTGCCCTGCTCTAGAGAAATATGCTCACATTAAAGTAAATAAGAAAATTATTTTGCCTAATGAACTGGGGCTATAATCTGACAGGTGAAACTCATCACATGGAAATATTTTCATTAGTGGTTTAAATGGTAGAAAACTTAGAAGGTGAAGGGGAAGTCTCTGATTGCCAAGCCAACTTTAATTAATATGCCTGCCTTATTCTACCTTCTACGCCTTATAGCAGGAATGGTTTTAACCCTTGCCCAGGAACTTTCAAAATAAAGCCTGCCTTTAAGTTATGAATCAAATATTTCGGGACAAGAAAAGTTAATTGTTTTAACCACAGAAGAGATTATTTCTTCATTTATACAATGGAATTATGATAACTATTTCACAGGGATGGAAAGCAAATACAATATCTATCTATCTATCTAATCTATTTATCTACCATTTATCTATGTAGCCATCAAATATCTTATCAATTACCTGAGTTATAGATCCTGTCTCCAGTAAATGATAGTACATTGACATAACAGTGTAACCGTAGATTGGTCAAAGGATAAAAAAGTTCAGTTTGATAGTAGAAATAAATTCAAGAGCACTGTTATATGCCATGGAGACTATATTTCATACTATTTGGTAAACTAGAAAAGTGCTAAGAGAGTGAATTTTGTGTTATCACCGCAAAAAAATAACTGTGTGAGGTAATGTGTGTGTTAATTACAGTCATTCCATTATATATATATATATATATATATATATGAAAATATATATATACACACACACATACATATATATTATGCTATACATGGCAATATACACAATATTATCTGTCAACTTAAATAATAAATTAAAAAGAAGGTCTAATTCTTTTTTCAATTCATTCTATGCAAAAAAGATTATGAAGTATCTACTATATTAAAACTTTAAATTCTGATTAACTTTTAGTAGCACTCAAAGTTAAAATCCTAAACTTGGTTGCAGATGCCATTGGAATTAAGACTACCTTTTAAAGAGACATATATGGTCCTTCAGGATCTTGTCCTTGCATCAATCATTTAGACTTTTAAATAGTTTCATACAACATAAACTCAAAAGATACTAGTTAACTCCAGTTTGCATGTTTTTCCTTCACAGGCAATTGATGTGTTTAGGAACTGGAGGCTATTTTATAGATATCATTCCACCCTGTTTATAAGAGTAGAACTTAAATAAACGATGCCAAATGACCGATCAGAAATTTACTGAATTGTACACAATGCAGAAGATAAAAATTCTCAGTTACCAAATATGAAATTGGAAAATTTTAAAAATCATGACATATGAATGCTTTAAACTATAGTATTTGAAAGCAATCACTGCATAGTCAGAATTCCCACATGTAAATATCTGCACTAGCAGTAGCAAGGTCAAAGGCTTGCAACTTTCCAAGCTTCAGTTCTCTTATCTACGCATAACAGAAGAAATAAGACTTATGATGAGCTTAAACAATGTCACATATTTAAAGCACCTAGCAGAATGTCTGATATACCATAAGCACTAAACACAAATATTAGCAATATGTGTTATATGTAGCAATTATTATCATTAAGTAGCAATTATTATTATATTTTCCATATATTACAGGGTAACACATTGAAGACATCTGAGATTGAATTCATTTACTATCTTTGTTCTCTGGTAGGGGTTATCAAGAGCACAATTAAAAGTAACATTTTTATGGAAATTTTGTCTTGGACAAAAGAGTGGTATGAGAGCTTAGCAATATATGACAGGAAAATGCACATGGATTGGTGGTGTTATGTTTAGACTTTTGAAAATTGGAGAGTTCCTCCAAATTTATATCAAAATATATTTTAGATATCTCAAATATTTAAACTCATATAACACTGAAGAAGATATTTGGACTACCTTTGTATAAATGGTAAAAATAAATGTGAAGAAGTTGTGCTGTTTGACTAGGAAGAAAGAGCCGGTTTGTCATAGAGCCACGTTAGAAGTACAGGTCTGTGTTAACATTTACTTCACCAAACTTACTCTTCACACAAGGGGAAATTATAGTATGAGATGTATAGAAAAGGTGTTACAGAAACTTAATACAAAAAGCAATTAATTCAAGCTGGAGTGGTTAATGATAGCTTGACGAGAGACCTACAATTTGATCTAGGTCTTAAATTAAGGGTAGAGTTTAGATATTTGACATGTAGAATAGAATTCTATTCAGAGAAATACTGAGAAAGTCTCTGAAATTCTTAGACATCAGGTATGCCCAATATAATTTCGTTGACATCCAGACACAGAGGTTGAAATGTTTGGAAAAGTGAGTTGAAGCCAAGCTGTAAATATATATACATTGAATAATGAAAATAATATTAATAACAATAACAAAAATGATCAACAATCACTGATTCCTCTTGATATGTTTTACACTGAAGTACAAATTTTAGGTAATAAATTATAATGATTTATATTTTTGCATATTCATAACAGAAATTCCATAAAATGGATTAAAATGCTTATTTCAATTTTACAGATGCTTATATTTCAGGTATATTTTAGGCATTTTCTTTAAGGTCTGATGAACTGAATATCTGTCCTGCTATGATCAAGAGATAAATATTGTCCAAGAAACAAGCAGGCTATCTAAAATAAAATAACTTCCTATACAGTTTAGGATAAATGGACCCCAATCTAACAGTCTAATTATATTTTATCTTCAGCAATAACTTGGCTTACATTTTATCTTCACTAAGTTAAAGGTAAGTTGCATTTTTCTGTGAAAATACTTGCCTGTAGTAATTAAAAATAACCTTTTTATTTTGATGTATTAAACACTTTAATTTAAATTTGTATAAGTTTTGTCAATTATTAGAGTTAATTATCTTGACTAGTTTTATTTACCATAAATTGACTTTTATTTCTTATGGTAACTTTTTTCCATGGTCTAATATCTATTTCTAGATGCTGTTAAATCTATTGCATTAATAGTCAAACATTCTATGTCATTTTTATAGAAGAAATCTGTAGAAAAGTAATCTTGTAATATGTATCGTGTCTGTAAGTATTTTAACTCTTCATACATGCCATATTTTCTATATTTTTTAATATTTTAAAATACTACAAAATAAAAACCATAAATAAAATCTTTTAGAAATACTTACTTTGGGTTGTAGAAATATTTTACTTGATGTTAATAATGACTTACATCATTGAGGGCTTTCTCATTTATAATGAACTTTTGCATGTATTTACACCTTGACCTCAGGGCTACTCTGTGGTAGATAATTAGGAGACTAGTATTTGCAATATTTTGGTAAACGAAGATAGAAGAAAATTCATATTGTTGAATATCTATCATATGCAATTTTGATCTGAGAGTATTTAGCTTAATGGCTTCTATCAAAAGATATGCAGGTTAAAAATAATGACTTTACTGATTTTATTCTTTCTTTCCTTTTGAATTATATTTGCTTTTTTAAAGACCTTATTTTTCTCATACTCTACTAAAGCATAGATATTTTATGCTATCCCAATGCATTTCATTACCTGAGGAATTCACTTCAATGTATTGATATCATACTCAAGACCTTCCACGGGTGAATTCTAGCAAAAAATTATGTGTTTAATATGGCTGTTTCTTATTCACAATAACTTTAATCAGTAAGAAAATATTGTTTGCACATCTATATAGTGCATTATTTTTTCATGTTTTTTGTTGTATGTTTAGAATGTGAAAATTAATTACATAGGAATGTTCCCTTCTCTACTGGAAAGCGTTGGACTTAAATACAAACAGCTATTATATAGGGTAGAAATTGGATAACATTGCATGATGAGTGAACAGAATTTAAAGTATAAAGCAACTCCAGTTGTAAGTAATTTGCATAAGTTAGTTTTTTGTATTGTAGTCTGTGCATCTCTAAGTTTTTTGAGAGTTGTTTTAAGGGATATAAAGTGTACAGAGAAGGTGAGGGATGCAGTTAAGAGATCAGAGTCTAATCTTGTCTTCAGCTTTTACACTTGTCCTGGATAAATCCCCTATATGTCAATACTATTTCATTTGGAAAATGAAATCCAATGCCTACAAAATGTAAGAAGTGAAAAAGATTCAAAATGACTAGGCAAGCAGGACATTTTCAGGAAAAATTTACACAGGAGAGAGCCTTGGAAGATAGGTGGTAACTGGATAAGTAGAGAGAGTAGAAAGTATTAATATTTTTAAATGGTTAACCACTCTGTGACTACATATTCTACTGATGCATAAAAGTGCTCTTGATATTATCTGTTTTCATCTGTTTTATTTTTTGGTTTCTATAATCAAATAAATAATTGGGTAAGAATTTTGATAAGACTTGCACAGGAAGGTACAGTTTTTTTCTACATAAGTAAAACATTTAAAAAATACTTGGTGTTATTAATTTGTTATTTATGTATATATTTGTTGAGACAGAAGTATATGAGAACATATTATTAAATCAAATACTTTGAAAGCAGAGTCATTCACAGTTAGAGTTTAATTTCACTATTTTAAAAATAACTGACTTCAATTTGCCTGCATCTCAATTTGTGGTAATCCAGTAGCTCCTTGAAATAAATGAAATAGCAAGTTCATTACAAGATTGCACACATTCTACAGTACTTGGGAACTAACTTATAATTTTAAGCATGTGTTATGCATGCGTGTACAAATTTGTATGTTTACATATGCATATATAGTGTGTATACACATTTCAAAGGCACTAGATGCATTAGCAAAATTCATGAGATGTGATGTGCTGGCTCTGAGAAGAACTTAACATACTACATATTAAAATAAAAGTGGATGATACAATGGCTACACAAAAACAACGTGGGTCTTCCAGGAGCAAGAGGTCTTTAAATAACTCAAAAAAAAAAAAAACTCCATCATTTTCCAGACTGGAATTTTATTTTCTCACTAACAAATATATTTAAAGAAAATAATAGATCTGCTTTCCTCTTCTATAAGGAAAATGACCTCCTATCTTCAGTAAAATTTTTGTTCAGATATTTTTCTAGCTTCACTTGTAATCCAAACAAGCTATCAAATGTTTGTCCTGGAAAGAACGTATTTTCCCCTTTATGAAAAGATCAGGAATTGATTGTTTCAAGTAAACATTAATATCTTTGAAAAGTAGAGAGTATTCTACTGACAGAAAGTGACTGTAAAGAGGAAGATGATGCATTCTTACCAGCAGGTTGCCTGGAAATGGTTGCACTTAGTAAGTCTTCTGACACTAAACTGGTTTTGTAGACCCTGTCTGTATTAGTGCTCAAATGTTCACACCGGGCAATAAAAAAAACTTGATTCTCATCATTATGAACAATGAAATCTATCAAGGATGTTGTTTACTGCATTGATTATCCTTGAGCTGAGAACTATCCCATAGGTTAAATATAAACTGTTTTACAGTACAAGATTAAGATTAAGTTCCACAGGCACTCTTTTTTTAAAGACAGTTTGTATCTGAATTATGATGTGAAGACAATGAGATGGGGTCAGACTCCTGTGCATTTTCTCTAAGGTCGAAACAATAGAACTGAAGAAAGAGTAGGACAAAGGGAGGGAATCACACTCCAGTTAACTGAATTGGCTACAATGCGTGAATGCACTGGGAAACACAGAGAAAAATAGAGGACTTGAAAAACAGGAATGATTTTAATGAACAGTCTAGCATCTTCACATGAACATCTGGGGTATCTTGGAAATATTGTTACAAAATAGTGACATGAAAATACCTAGATTCTGTATATCAAAATTAGAACTTCTATTTCTAAACCCTTATTCAGTCATAGATTGCAAATATTAGAATATTGCAGGCTGAAAGTATATGGGCTTCTAATGAAGTGGCAGATAATGTGGCCCCCAGTGTTAACCACTGAGATGTGAGCTGCTAGAGAGAGAGTATGGCCTGCAGGAGAACTGGGGAATACTTTTCCCTCTGAAGTGGATATCACTCATTCTCTGTCTATTAATAGCTATTTGATTATGTTTAAATTACATTCATAGGCAATCCAAATAGTTAATTTCTGCATTAAAATTATTTTAATCCTAGAACCAGTAATTCAAGGTGACACATCACACCAATTTGTTTATTAAAGTATTTGTGGAAGAAAAAAGAAATTGAGGATAAGGAAGGATGAAGTAATGAGGGAGAGCAGGAGGAAAAGTCAACTTTCACATTCAGATCCTCTATTTGCTTTTCTAGTAATCATAAAATTTAATTGCATTATCTAACTAATGTACTAATTAGTGACAGTAATTAATTTATAAATTAATAACTATATTTGTATAAAAGATTTTAGACCCAATTTTTTAATTTTTATTTTACTTTATTTTATTTTTTCTGCATGGGAGATAAGAATTTTCTCTCTTATTTGTTGATTGAGTCATATATTTATAACAGTATGGAGTCATGGATGTTTATTTATTTATTTATTTTTGAGTTGGAGTCTCACTCTGTTGCCCAGACTGCAGTGCAGTGGCACTCTCCCAGCCACCACAGCCTCGACCTGCTGGGCACCAGGCTATCCTTCTGCCTCAGCCTTCCAAGTAGCAGGAACCACAGTCACTCCCTACCACGCCTAGCTAATTTTTGATTTATTGTAGAGATGAGGTCTCACCAAGTTGCCCAGGTGGGTCTCGAACCCGCGGGCTCAGGCAATCCACTCGCCTTGGTCACCCAAAGTGCTGGGATTCCAGGTTGAGCCACCAAACCATACTGGATATTTACTTTATGCTTTGGGTAATAATCCCACTCTATTTGTTGCTCAGATGTTCTAGCTTTTGCTACTGGGACTCTTCAAGCTGACCCCTGTACTCCTTTGACATACCCAGTTACTAATTTTTTTTTTAATACTTCTTACCTTCTGGAGCTATAAGATTCTCCAGACTCATCTTGTGTATTTCCTGCCTCAGTTATAAAACCCATAGTTTACCCGAAAAGTCTTCCCCTCCACCACTGGAGAATGGTATTAGAAACCAAGTTCTGGGTGCTAGGTACGCTCAACGCTAGTGTGTGTTGTTGTGTCTCAATTCACTGAGCTGAGAAAAAGAAAATATAGTTATTGTTAGTTCACTCTCCCAGCAGGGCTTCTAGCATGTTAGGTCAGGCCCTCCATGGGTGTGATTGTCTGGTGTGTGATGTGGTGTCACATGAAAAATGCAAAGAATTGCACAGAAGTTAAACTAGAAAATATAGTTTATGTGGAAAGCAAATTAGAGAGAGGGAAAGAGGAGATTCACCTCCCCAAGGGAAAGGAGGGGGCCAAAGCCAGTAAGCATGACCTGTCCATAGCTCAAAAAGCACACAGCCACACCAGAGTCTAGTAAGGCAATAGCCAAAGCATATATTTTTAAACCTCTACTGCCAAACACATGCTTAATACACTCAATAAGTCATAGTTTAAACTAGAAAAGGTGGATGAGATTGACCTTGCAATATTCCTTATGAACTGATAAGAAACAGGTGAGTCATATACAAGGTTTATCAGGAAGGTAAGAGAAGAATAAAGGATAAGCCCAGGCATCAGTTTTATTTCAATACTTCTTACTATTGGAGAGTTTAATCATTGAAAAGATAGTATAAGCTTACATGTTTAACATTTATCTCAATATTCTTTCCTCCAATATTGTAGCCAATGAGCCTGAAGAGGGCCCTAGATTAGAAATTGGAAAAGAAACAAGGAAGTCAGAATGTGTAAGAACTCAGGGTGACAGAGGTAAAGTAGATAAAGGATCAAGGAGTCCGGGGTTGAGGCTGATGCAAGAGAAATGTGGGAGAAATTCTGCTTTAATGAAGTGTCTGGTATGTGATAGTGGAGTAGTTTAAAATTCAGAAGAGCCCCGAGAGCTGTACTTATACTTCTAAACACCTTGCTTTAAAAATTAGCTAAGTCGGCCAGGCTTGGTGGCTCAACCTGTAATCCCAGCACTTTGGGAGGCCGAGATGAGTGGATTGCCTGAGCCCACGGATTCGAGACTTGCCTGGGCAACTTGGCGAGACCTCATCTCTACAATAAATCAAAATGAGCTGGGCGTGGTAGTGCGCGCCTGTAGTTCCAGCTACTTGGAAGCCTGAGGCGGAAGAATCACCGGAGCCCAGCAGGTCGAGGCTGCGGTGGCTGGGAGCGGCCACTGCACTCCAGTCTGGATGACAGAGTGAGACTCCAGCTCAAAAAAAAAAAAAAGTAGCTAAGTCTAATAGTATATCACTCTACACGTAGAAAGGAAGCTGTCACTATTTCGTATGTGCATTTAAATCTTGGAAATACATGCACATGCAGACAGTCATGCATCTCTTAACAGTAAAGATAAACGCTGATAAATGTGTCATTGCGCAATCATCATATAATGTACTTACACAAGCCTAGATGATATGGCTACTACACACCGAGGCTGTGGTGTAGCCTATTGTTCCTGGACTACAAATCTTCATAGCAGGTAACTGTATTCAACACTGTAGGCAATTACAATGCAATGAAAAATATTTGTTTTTTAACATAGAAAAGGTACAGTAAAATTATGGTACTATAATCTTATGGGACTATGCGTGTATATGAAATCTGTCATTGAACAAAAAGTTATGTAATGCATAATTATATACATATGAATACACAGAAACACGTGTATATGAAATCCATATTATACTGGGAGATAATAAGAATAATTACAACTTTTACCTCTGTTTATTTCTTAGAGGCTATTCATCTCTCCTGTCAGACTTCTGAATTTCATAAAACATGGGTAATGAATTTCAGTGATGATTCACGTCTCTCTCAAACGCCAAGAGTCAGATGTTTGTATCAGGTTAAAGATGGAATTAGATATGCAGTTAGCACACAGTCCTCTGCCCATAGTAAGTACATCATAAATAAGATTCTGTTCATATTTATGATCTACTGAGTACTTAGTAATATATTAGATATTTCCATAAATATTCTCTCATTTAACTATCAGAACAACCTCTGAGTTAGACATTATAATTCTCATTGTAGCTGATTAAAAAACAGAAGCTCAATGTTGAGCATTAAAAAAATTCACCCAATGGTTATACATAGCACAGAGCCAGAAATCATGCTCAGGTGTCTTGACGTTGAATCTTGTGCTTGTTTAAGACACAGCAGCAATACCACTCTATAACTGAAAACAATACAAAGCAATATTACTTACATATTAATATAAATATCATAAGGCTAGAATTCTGTGTGTACTGAAGACCAAACCCATACATTTTACTTGAGAATTGTTCCATGGTAAGAGAGGAGTGAGCAGAGTTACCAAGATAGGAATGAATGGGAGGAATAAGAATATTATAAAACACTGAGGGTAAAACTGGTCGAACATTTTGCAGGGATCTTTCCATCTTCCAAAAATAGTACGCGTTGCTTTATTAGTAGGACCAAATATCTGTGGACAAATGTTTAAAGCTGGCTTTTGAAAACATAAAAGTGAGCAGAAGGAGACAATAAACTGGTGATTTCAGACAAAAAAGCACACAAATAAGAAAATATGAAAATGAAACATTTGTTTACCGTTGCCAAAAAAGTCAGCAAATGCAAATATCTTGAATACTTGCTTCTTGTCATGCACTGAGACAGAAATTCATTTTACATTTTTAATTAAATTCTGATATAAATGCTCTGAGGGATAAGTTATGAATCTGTGTTTCAGATTAATAAACTGAGGCTCAAACTAGTTTTTGAAAGTAGCCAAGGCTACCTAATTAGTGAATGACAGAGAAAAATTCATGCACTCAAATATTAAAATGCAAGTTCCTTCCACAACCCCGTTGACTTAGTCTATACCAGGCACAAGTATATATCATTAAATTCTAATAATAAAATATAGGTTTGTATTTGCATAATATTGTAGGGTGTGGTAAAACTCTGTGTCTTCTTGCAATCATGCACTGCAGTCTGACATAGTTGGAAATAGCTGTAATTTAGGAGGGATATTAAACTCAAAATCAGTTACCAGAATTTTTGCCCTAATTCTAACACTTATAAGGTATTCCATTTATTTAAAATTAATGTATTATGCACACGATATGTCCTAGCACTCTTCTAGATTAAGAATTACTGTTGTGACAGTTCTGTTTCTCCAGAAGTTAATGACACAGTGGAAAGAGACCAGTAAAAACATCTCTTGTAACGCAGAAGACAAGAGTTTCTAAAGGAATGACTCAATGGTACCATAAGAGCAGAAAGATGGAAAGCCTAAACTTAATCCCAAAGGAGACAAATCAAAGTGAAAGAGAAGATAGCTAGAAAAAGTTAGGCAGACAGACAAGGTAGGTCCCAGGTAACAAAGTAGCAAACTTCCTGCAGTCCCCTCAAACTGATACACTCCAGTCAGTAAACATGTTGCCTACAAGCCCTGCAGGCTAGGATGAGAAAACACTCACTGCCAGGATTGTAAAACTAACCAATCAGCTCAGTGCTAAAAGCTGACCAATCAGCTCACTAATGGGCCCCTACCTCTAGCTGATTGGTTCTTAGTACTGACCAATCAGCACAGCTACAGCCAACCAATCAGCTCACAGCTAGTGCTAGCCAATCAGCTTCATCTTAGGGCTATGTAAGCACCAGGTTTCAGCTCCAAATCAGCAACAACCTCGGATCCCTGCATACTTGGGGTCTTTTTCTGTCCTGTCAATAGACCCTGTTTTCTCAACTTCCAGCCGTCTGTGTCCCGGGGGCCAGATGAGAACCCGAACCTGAAGAACTGCAGAAGATCATCAGAGCAGAAGAGCTGGGTACCCTGGAGGCTAGCTTGCCAGCCAAAGGAGCCAGCTAAACCAGGAGAGCTTGCAGAAGGCAAGACGACAAAACTGAGACACTTGGTGAGGGGGTGGCTTGCCAATCCGCCAAATCAGCAACGCTTTCAGGGATAGACTTGCCAGCCCATTGAGCTGACACTCTTTGGGCTCTGCTTGCTGACCCAGTGAGCTGACACTCTCAGAGCAGATAAAAATCCATATCAAAAGCTTTCAAAATAGAGATTTAAATTGAGACTTGAAGGAAGAGAAAGTAATCGAAGTTGAGTTGACTTTTAACATGAAGGCAGAAGTATGAGGCTGCTTAAGAAAGTAGAGACATTATCATGAACCTTAAAACTCACAATGAGAAAAGTGGAGAAGAAGAAAACAAACAAACAAAAAAGAATATGGAGTGCCTTTGAAGCGCGTTAGGAGTAGAGTGAGGAGACTAGGTTTGCAGTTTGAAAACAACGTATTGATTTCCTTGTTGAGAAGAGGTGAGAAGTTAACAACAATTAAGGCCAGTGTATAATTTAGATTTTCTGCACAGCTAATAACTCCCAGCTTTGCCTCTTAAAACAGCAACTATACATCCTCGTTAATGTAGCTTCAGATCACTTGGAGGTGGGCTTATCTAGGCTGGGCCCAGGAGGAATTACACCACTCTGTATTTCTCATTCTTCTTCGAGCAGTGGTCAAGCTGGGCATGTCCATGTCAGAGATAACAAAGATGCTAGAGAACAAGCAAAAATTCATGAGATTGCACAGGCTGCTGCCCTGCCCAGTATGGTAGCCATTTACTCCATGAGGCTACTTAAATCCAAATTTTAATTAATTAAGATGAAATAAAGTTAAGAATAAAATCTCCTAGCTGCAAGACACATTTCAAGTGTGCATTTGCCATGCCATTAATACCATATTTAACCACACCATATGATTTCCATCATCAAATAAAGTTATATTGGACAGTATCCTGTCACATTTTACTCGTAAAAGGAAGTTCCTTGAAAAAGCACAGTGTCAAAGGGTAAAGAAATGATTTGAGTCAATAAAAGCCCATGGCAAAGGTATGCATACACAGAGAGAATAATTGGGACCATATAACCTAATTATGTTTTCTGAGGGTTGATGTTGATCATGGTAAAGACAATGAAAATGGAGACGGAGATCATTTTATTGCCTAGAGAGAAATGGAAGAATGGTAATGAGGACTTGATGATTGAAGATTTAGGGTTTGTGAAAGAAGAAAATCAAGATGATGCCCAGGGTTTTGTTTGGATAAATTGGTAGACGGGAGTACCAAATGCTGAGTCAGAAGAGATACAAGTTAGTTAATACTTGATGCAATAAAGCACAGAAATTTCTAGAACTGTTCTTAGTACATGGAGAGTACAGTCCTTGGTCCAAATTATAGTATTTATTAGTAGTGATTTTATTTTATTTTTTATTATTTTATTTTATTTTATTTTATTTTTTTTTTGAGTTGGAGTCTCACTCCATCGCCCAGACTGGAGTGCAGTGGCCACTCCCGGCCACCGCAGCCTCGACCTGCCGGGCTCCGGCGATCCTTCCGCCTCAGCCTTCTGAGTAGCCGGAACTACAGGCGCGCGCTACCACGCCCAGCTGATTTTTTGATTTATTGTAGAGATGAGGTCTCGCTGCCCAGGCGGGTCTGGAACCCGCGGGCTCAGGCCATCCACTCACCTCAGCCTCCCAAAGGCGCGGGATGACAGGCTGAGCCACCGAGCCCGGCTAGTAGTGATTTTATCATTGCCATCATTTCCTATATGTTTATCTTTCCTTGTCCATCCTCCAAGACTGCCCCTCTTAATTATCTATTCTGATAAATACTGTTGCCACCCATTTAGGCTTCTAAGCACAGACAAAGTCTCTTTCTCTCTCTCTCTCTCTGT
>NW_007234043.1:528487-539432 GCF_000164805.1 Carlito syrichta | reverse complement strand
CCCCCCTTTCTCTCTCTCTCTCTCTCTTTCTTTCTTTCTTTAGAGTTGGAGTCTCACTCTGTCATCCAGGCTGGAGGGCATTGGCATGCTCCCGGCCACCACAGCCTCAACCTGCTGGGCTCCAGAGATCCTTCCACCTCAGCCTTCCAAGTATCTGGAACTACAGGCGCACACTACCACGCCCAGCTCATTTTTGATTTATTGTAGAGACGAGGTCTCGCCAAGTTGGTTTTGACAGAAAGCAATGGTGAATCAATATATGTATACATGTTTTTCCTCTTAAAGCAGAAGAGAGAGCTCTTGCAAACAAACTCCTTGAGTTTTAAATTTGGTTTTTAATGTCTTCACTTTATTTTATTTTTTATTTATTTACTTTTTTTGAGTTGGAGTCTCACTCTGTCGCCCAGACTGGAGTGCAGCGGCCGCTCCTGGCCACCGCAGCCTCGGCCTGCTGGGCTCCGGCGATCCTTCTGCCTCAGCCTTCCAAGTAACCGGAACTACAGGTGCACGCTACCATGGCCAGTTGATTTTTTGATTTACTGTAGAGATGAGGTCTCGCTGCCCAGGCGGATCTCGAACCCTCGGGCTCAGGCAATTCACTCACCTCAGCCTCCCAAAGGCGCGGGATTACAGGCTGAGCCACCGAGCCCGGCTTATCTTCACTTTAAAATATTTTGCTATAGTCAGTCATCAGGAATACATTTGATATATCCTTGGTTAGGTTTCAAAAAAGTCAGCTCTTTCAACTCAAGTTTCTCTCTCTTCCCGTGTGTGTGCGTGTGTCTCAGAGGATGCTAATTTACTAATCCAAAGCTTACAGCATCTTTTAAGAATCAACACACATTTTTAAAAGCAAAAGCCATACCTTTTCTGTAAGGTTTGAGAAAGATGGAGCATTGAATCTTTCCGGCATGTACTTAACCTTTTTGCGTATTTGTTTATGGATTGTTTTATTTCAAGGTTAGAGGGCTGTGCAGGGAAGGCTAACTTAGATAAACCAATTGCTCTGTAGGAAGCATGAGCAGACTTTTTATGCAGTCTAAGTTGATCCCTGTGTTTCTCTTAGCCTTTATCATTATATATTTTAATATTAAAGAACTGAAAACACAGTGTGGCTTTATGTATATTTATAAATATTCATAATAATTGATAGATGCAAAGTGATGGCTTTGCAGAATTTGATGTTCTATTTCTTATTTTAGAATTGCAGTATATTTGCTAGATAAGTAAATTGTGTTTGTGTGCAGGTGAGACTTGGGCCACTAGAGACCCCTCTCTTCCCGTGGAAGTGGACATGCTATCCAGTGGATGGTTGTGTGCCCCTTATCCCCACTTCCCCCCTCTCTTCTTTAGCAATGCTCAATGTCTGCTCCCAACTTTGTGCTCATGTGCCCAGTGTGCAGGGACCACTTATGAGTGAGAACATGCAGTATTCAGTTTCTTGTTTCTGTTACAGTTCATTTAGAATGATGGTCTCCAACTGCATCCATACTGCTGCAGAGGACACAGTTTTGTTCTTTTTTATGGCTGCATACTATCCCATCATGTGCATGTATCATATTTTCTTTGTCCAGTCCACTTTCGATGGACATCTGGGTTGGTTCCATGTTTTTGCTGTTATGAATAGTGCTGCAGTGAACATATGTGTGCAGGTATCTTTTGGATAAAGTTATTTATGTTCCTCTTTGTATATCCTAGAAGTGAGATTCCTGGATCATATGGTGGCTCATTTTTTATTTCTTTGAGAAAATGCACACAACTTTCTTCAAAAGTTGAACTAGCGTGCAATCCCAATAAAAGTGTAAAAACATTCCCTTTTCTCCATAGCTTCACTTATACCTCTTTTTTGTTTGTTTGTTTTTGACCTTTTGATGATAGCCATCCTGACAAGTGTGAAGTGGTATCTCATTGAAGTTTTGATTTGCACTTCTCTTTTTCAGCATTATTGAATCTGGACACTGTAAAGTGGAAATAGTGAATCAGCGGATTTCCTAATTCTTAGAAAAATGTTAAAGGTGACAAAGCTTACTTAGGGAAAAATAAAAATAAAATTAAAAATGGTGATATTTTTTATGTGCCAGGTACTTATAATGTGTCAAATATATTTTATCTTTTTATTTACCCTATGATTTAGAAATACATACTAACTCTGTTTCTCAACTGAAAAAATAGTTGTGTTTTGTAATGAGTAGTGTTTTGGATGTGTTATGTAATGAGTTCAAGGTTATGTAGATATCATGTGGCAAAAACTAGATTTGAACCTAATTCCAACTTTCAAGTTTATGTTCTTAATTTGCTACACTGCATGGCACCTACAAATTATGACAGCATGATCCAGTTTTAATGAGATAATACCCATTTGAATAAATTATGATAATATTAAAGATATAACATATGGAATGTATTCTTGTTTCTTTAACACTTTTGTTTTATTTCTCACAAACTTTCCATCAGAGTTGGAAATTTTCCTGAGATAACATGTAGATGATAGTAGGGCCTTTTCTGAAACTCAGTTCTCAGGTCACAGTTCATGTACTTCCCAACTCTTCTTGGTTTTGTTTATAACTTTACTGAAGTAACCCGAAGTCTACTTTCTTCATGGGGGTTTAAGTATGTGATACAGTATCATTATCTAGACACACAGTGTTGTACAGCAGATCTCTACTTATTCATTTAGGAAAACTGATTTTTTTTTACCTGATGATGATGAGCAACCCACCATTTACTCCTGCTCCCAACTTCTGGCAAGCACCATTTGGTTCTTTATTTCTAGGATTTGATTATTTTACATCCTCATATAAATGGGAAGTGCAGATTTGTCTTTCGGCGATAGCTTATTTCACTTAGCAAAAAGTCCTTAAACGTTTAACCATGTTGTCCTATATTGCAGAATTTCTTTTGCTTTGTTTTTTTTTTTAGATGTCTAAATAATATCCCATGGCATATATATGCTATTTTAAAAATCCATCCGTTCATCCATGAACACTGAGGTTGTTTCTATATCTTTGGGAATGGTGCTACAATGAGCATGGGAATGCTTATTTGAGATATTGATTATAACTGAGATCAGAATAGTCTCTTCAACCAATTGTTAGAAAAAAACTGCACATCAACAATATAACAGAATGAAATTGGACCATTGTATAAACAGCATCCACAAGAATCAAGACAAAATTGATTGCACATTTATATGTAAAATCTGAAATGGCAAAAATTCTAAAAGAAATCATAGAAAAATAACTTCATGACTTTAGCCTTGGCAACAATTTAATAAATATGACACTAAAATCACAGACAACAAAAACAAAAATAGACAAGTGGGGCTACATCAAACAAAAAGCTTGTGCACAACAAAGAAAAACTCATTAGAATGAAAGAACAACTTCCATAATGGGCAAAAATATTTGCAAACCTTTTATTTGATAAAGAGTTGACTTCCAAAATATGTAACTCCTGCAACTCAACAGAAAAATAAACAAAGACACAAAAAACTCTAAAGATATAATTTAAAAACAGGCTAAGGACTTTAATAGACATTTATCCAAAGAAGATATGCAAATAGCCAACAAGTATATGACAAAATGCTCAATGCCACTAATCATCAGGGAAACGCAAATTAAAATGATAATGAAATGTCTCATACCTGTTAGGATGGCTATGATAAAAACAAAAACAAGAGACAACAAGTATTATTGAGAATTTGAAGTAATTGGAACCCTTGTACAATGTTGGTGGAAATGTCAAGTGGTACAGCCACCATGGAAAAACAGTGTGGATATTTCTTAAAACATTAAAATTATGACTAACATGTGATCTAGAAGTCTAACTCTTCTTTTTAAGTATGAGTTTGAATTCTGAAGGATAAGGTGGCACACGTTTCTTGGTTTCAAGGAGCCAGGACATTAAAAGGAGGAGTGGGAACTGCTTCTGGCTCGCTATTGGAAGCAAGCAATGACTTCAGTGATGCATCAAGGACCAAGAAATTAGTGCTCTGATAGTATCATCTTTTCCTTCCTCTGCCTCAGCCTTTTACAAACTATTCCCAAGGATTTTTTTTGTAGGTTATTCTGTCTTTCATTATTTCAACAAGATGTAATGCTCACGATATTGCATAGCAGTTACTAACCCTATGACAATGGAAAAGACAAATATTCTCTTTAATCATCAATTTTTTCATTTTTAACAATAAAGCCTACTTCATAGCATCACTTTAAGTAGAAATGAGATAAATTCTATGGGTTCATTAACTTCACATCAAAACATTATTGAACAATAACAGATTGTTTCCTAAAACCAGATTTTTACATCAGAAAAGAGAATATTCAGTGATTAAAAACACAAATTAAAAACTAACAAAAGGTTTCTTCTTTTTTTCTCCTTTCTCATCCTGTTCCTCTTTTTTCTTCCTTGCTTTCCCTTTTCTGTTTTTTTTTTTTTTTTTGAGTTGGAGTCTCACTCTGTCACCCAGACTGGAGTGCAGTGGCCGCGCCCGGCCACCGCAGCCTCGACCCGCTGGGCTCCGGCAATCCTTCCGCCTCAGCCTTCTGAGTAGCCGGAATTACAGGTGTGCGCTATCATGCCCGGCTCATTTTTTGATTTTATTGTAGAGATGAGGTCTCGCCTGCCCAGGCGGGTCTCGAACCTGCGGGCTGAAGCAATCCACTCACCTCAGCCTCCCAAAGGCGTGGGATGACAGGCTGAGCCACTGAGCCCGGCTACTTTCCCTTTTCTTATCACTTCAGTTCCTAAGGAGTTAGATGTGTCCAAGTAAAGTAGGCATTTGCAGGTAGGGAAGAATGGGAGGTGTAGGACCAGAGGTTATGGCCGGGGCTGTCTCTGAGAGTTGGACATCATAGCGTAGAGATGGAGGCCCAGCAAAGCGTCGGAGAACTAGCACGTTGGGTTCACAGGGGGCAGGAGGTGATGAAAAACCAGCAGGTGGTGCCAAGGTTTCTAGTCCAAGTGGGTAAGATGCATACCCTCCTGAGGTCAAGGTGATTTTGTGATCGTGGTCTGGTAGCCAAAACAAGGTATGGCATGAGAAGAGTGCTTACACATTGGGAATGTGTGTGCCTTAGGATGTTGCCGCCTCAGCTGAGTTAAGAATTAGAAGGTCATCATAGGAAGCAATGTCCCCATGTATAGTGGTGGATACTGCACAGAGTGACGAAGGTGTTTGCAAAGGGTAGGGTTAGGTGGCAGGGGTGTTGGGAGATGGTTTACATACAAGGTGTTTGATTCAGCAAGTGAATGTAATTAAGGAAAATGGAATTCAGGCCTCTCGCCATGAAAGCAGTATGATACACACAATCAACACCAGGATGAATTCCAGGGTGTTGGAATGAATTGCAGGTACTGGTGTAAACTTTTTAGATAATTAGATAAGTGGATGGAGTATCTGAATACATGTCTATATTCTATTGATATGTCCATTGAGAATCTCTGAGTACAGCTATATTTGAATAACAGTAAGTGAGCACACATCCAGAGCTTATTTCCAGAAACAATTCTCCCATGAAAGAAACCAGGCCTTATTCCAGGGTTGAGACAGACAAAGTATAAAACAAGTTAGTACGTCTAGTTGTGTTGAAAAATAAGAATGCACGCAAAGAATGATAGGGATCCATGTTCAAAAATATGCAGAACACAGCTTGAAGAGACTTCCAACGGCTAAATATGGACAAATTTGAATATTGTTCATTGTTAATAAATGGCAGTTTACTGAATAGTGTAAGAATGATGGTTTGTCTGTATTTCCATAAAATACCTAAATAAATAAAGTAGTATTTAAGTACTTCCCAAAAAACATATCAATTCAAAGAAAATTAACAAAATTAACTTTCTGGCAGAGAGCACATTAATTACATGATCAAAGTTAATATTATCTATTGCTTTTGGGGTCTTCATCATAAATTCTCTGCCTAGACTAATTTCCAGAAGAGTGTTTTCTAGCTTTTCTTCTAGGATTTGTATAGTTTTAGATCTTATATTCTAGTCTTTAATCTGTCATGAGTTAATTTCTGTTATGATAAGAAGATTCAGTTTCATTCTTCTGCATATGGCTAGCTAGTTTCCCCAGCACCATTTATTGAGGAGGGTTTTCTTTCCCCATTATTTATTTTTGTCAGCTTTGCCAAATATCAGTTGGTTATGGGTAAGCAACTTTATTTTGGGGTTCTCTGTTCTATTCCATTGGTCTATCTGTCTATTCTTCTACCAGTATCATGCTGTGTTAGTTACTATAGCCTTGTAGTATAATTTGAAGTCAGGTAGTGTGATGCCTCCGTATTTGTTCTTTTTACTTAGGATTACTTTGGTTATGTGGGCTCTTTTTGGTTCCATATAAGCTTTAAGATTGTTTTTCCTAGTTCTGTAAAAAAAATGATGTTGTCAGTTTTATAGGGATTGCATTGAATCTCTATATTGCTATGGGCAGTGTGGTCATTTTAACAATATTGATTCTTCCAATCCATAAGCATTAATGCTTTGCGACAAAAATGAAAACAGACAAATGGGACTTAACTAAACTAAAACGCTTCTGCTCATCAACAGAAATACACAATAGAGTGAACAGAAAACCTATGGGATGGGAAAAAATTTGCAAATTATGCTTCAAAGGACCAATATCCAGAATCTACAGAGATCTCAATCTCAACATGAAATAAAATATCCAAAGCATATGAATAGGCACTGCTCAAAAGAAGACATAAAGGTGGCCAGCAAACACAAGAACACATGCTTGATGTCACTGATCATCAGAGAAATTCAATTGAAACCCCAATGAGACATTACCTTACATCAGTCAGAATGGCTATTATTAAAAAGTCAAAAACCAACAGATGCTGGCACGGTTGCAGAGGAGAGGTAATACTCATTTACTATGGGTGAGATTATAAACCAGTTCAGCCTCTATGGAAAACAGTATAGGAGATTTCTCAAAGAACTAAATATTAAAATACCATTAAACTCAGCATTCCCACTACACTAGAGATCTAAAGGAAAATAAATCATTATATAAGAAAGACACCTAACACCTGTACTCATATGTTCATTGTGGCACCACTCAAAATAGGAAAACCATGGAACCAACTAAGTGCCCACTAGTGATTGATTGGATAAAGAAAATGTGGCATATATACATTATGGAATGCTATGGAGCCTTAAAAAAGAAACAAATTATTCACTTTGCAGCAACAAGAATGGAGCTAGAGATCATCATCCTAGGTGAACTGACTCAAAAACCAAAAACCAAATGTTCTCACTTATATGTGGGAGCTAAGTGGTCACAAAAATAAAACTAATAGACACTGGGGAGACCAATAAGGGGGAAGGAGTGGAGGAGAAGTTGGAATTCAAATTACCTATTGGGTACAGTCTTCACCAGGGAATGAGTCACATGCAACCCAATCCCCACCACTGCACAATGTATCCATATAACAAGCATGCACTTGTATCCCCCAAGATTTAAATAAATAAATAAATAAATAAGTAAATAACAAAGTTAACATCACCAATAATAGGACAAATGGAAGTTATGTATCATCTATCAGGCTGCAATTATGATAACACTGTATTACATCTGTGATATTCCCCTTAAAGGTGAATAAACTAAATCTAATCCCAAGGGAACATGAGATAAACTCAAATGATGGGCACTTTGAAAGCAAGCAAGCAACAATAAAGCCTCACAAAACTGTACTACACTCTTCAGAAATGTTGAGGCCATGAAAGTCAAGGGAAGTTGAGAAATTTTTCATATTGAAGAAAACCAAAAAGAAATGACAGCTAAATACAGTGATGGACTCTGGACTGCATCCTTTTGTAGCAAAGGAACTTACTAAGATAGCTGGCAAAACCTAAATGCGGTCTGAGGATGAGATGATAGTAAGGTATCAATATTAATTTCCTGATGTTTATGATTATATCAGATTATGTAGAATTCCTCCTTTGTAAGAAATACACAATAAAGTGATGGGGAGGCACATCAGCATCTCATTCACAAAAAAGTTCAAAAAATGAAAGTTTCTAATCTGTCCTTGCAGATTTCTTAAAATAGTAAGTTTGCTTCAAAGCAAATATAAGGGAAAATGTTAAACTGAGTTAGCTAAATGCATATTTCATTCAGATAGCATATATTTGTTTAATTCCTAAAACAAAACCACTGTGTTAGATTCTCTTATAATTTCTAGTCTACAGAAAAGATAACCAGGAAGAAAGAATTAAAATGCTTGGTTTTATGTTTCTAAGGAAAAAAAGAAAATTGTTGGGAACATGAAGACAAGGAGGACCCACTAAAACTGTCATTGCTGGGGATATCACAAAGCAGTATTTCAGAAGGCAGGTTTGGTTACAGACAGACTTGGACTTCAATCTGTGCCCCAGAAGCATATGATTTGGGGCCAATTATTTTTATGATCAGGCACTGTTTCCCCACTTGCATAATGAGAGTAATCATCTATGTGGATATGGGAAAAATAAATGAGCTAATAAACATAAAATGATGAGCACAGCAGCTGACATGGGCCAGGCACCTGCTTCATTTGAACAATAATCACAAGTGTCTTCCAATTGCTGCAATGTGTGGCCATGATGCTTTAAGAAACACTTTGATGTTTTCCCCAAGAAAAAGTTTTCTCCTATACCATTCAGAAACAAGATCACACATCGAGTTTTCCAGTAACTTTACTTCTATGGACACACAGCTGAACCAATTTAAATGGAAAAAAATTAACATGTTTAATATACAGTAGAGAGACCTGGGTTCAAGTTCCTAATTTACCACTTACTAATGCAGAATAGATTGAGCTGAATGAACAAGTATGCTTACATCTCAATAAATTATGATTCCCCGAGAATGCAAAACCATTGTATCTCTTTCAAAGCCATTATATCATTTGATTTTCTGAACTATCCTTCAGGTTGGGCAGAGTAATCACCATTATTCATGTGACAAGTATGCTTTGAGAATCTGAAGCAAATAATATAGTAAGTATTTATTGAATGTTTGCTGTTTACTAGGAGAGTATATGCTATTTGAAAATGAAGACAGGGAGGCCCCACTATTAAAAGTTTCATACAAATTAATCTTTGTTATTCAATAACGCAATAATGTAGGTGCTATTATTATCCCTATTATGCACCTGGGAAATTGTAGAATACATGAAGCCAGAATTTGAAAACTGGTCTGATTTCAAGACCATCTCTTTTCTGTGAGGCCATTAATCTCCATTGCTTTTTGCAGGACGTTGCCTGATTTCCCAAGGTTTCACAACCTGTAAGTAGCAGAGCTGATTTACTGATTCCTTCTGTTTTTTATTTTCAGCTCTTTAGATTTCATCATACCTTCTTGGTGACTAAACCATAATAAATGCATTTTTATTACCTAGCCTTTATCACACCTGCAGTTGGCCTCTCTCCTTCTCTGTCTCTACCATTACCCCTTTCTCCCTCTGTCATTTTCCTCCCTCCATCATTCTTTCTCATATCTCTCTTTCCCAGGGTTTCCAGCAGCAGGAGCTATTTCTCGACTTTGATAGTCTCTCTTATCACCATCACTGGTTCATCTACCTAACCTTGACAGTTTTTAAAAATTCTCAGTGGGTGACCTGTTGTATGTTAAATTATAAATAAAAAATGTATAATATTTTTAGAAATACAGACAAAAAGATTTTATCAAATGCCACTCCAGGTCCTATTAAAAACAATAACAGGGGTGAGAACAAGATGGGGATGTCATAGGTGGACTTGTGAGATTCTCCGAATGTGAGTTCTCAAAAAGACTTACTTTTCTTACCCCATCCCCCAACCCACCACCAGCCACGTTGGTCTGAGGCTTGGGACCTTCAGTCCCACATAGGGCCAGATATTGCAGCCCCCTGCTGCTTCTGTTCCACCGTGTGCGTAGTAGTCTCAGGTCCCAGCTCCCTCCCTGGCTACATCGTCTCCCACCCGGCACCCAGGACCAAGCTGCCAGTCACTCAGGGAGGCTCTGGGTGCCCACCCCTCAGAGACACTGAACCCATTCCTGGCTGAAGTACCCTGTGGGGGCCTAGGGCCACTCTCACCACTCACCGCCTGCCCTTTGGAGCTTTGGAGCTCTGGAGCTCTGGGCCCACCCTGGATGAGGCACTCAGCACGTGACTTCAAGCTGGGGTACCCAGACAAGCAGAGAGAAACAAATCTGCAAAAACTGCCACAGCCATTCTCCAGGCAGAGACTTCCATTGCCCCACCCACCTATCAACAAACCCTACCTCAGTTCCTAAGGTAATGTCGTGAAACAGGAGACAAAGTCCCACCCCTACACTGAATCAGACAAAAGCAACCCCCAGGCAGCCGACTAAAAAAAAAAAACCCAAACTGCGAGTAAATCTAACTACCTGCAACAAAAAACAAAGGGGAGAAGCCAGAGATCAGAGCTGAGGTGAGTTTAGTCGATTGCTTATTTTAACTTATGATTTTTATCATTTTGACTGTTTGTTTTGATCATGTTTGTTGTTTGCCTTATGACTTACACTGTTTCTTGATTTTATTGGTCTGTCTCTGTGTAGCTATCAGTATTCTTTAGGGAATCTTTCTTAAGTGTCTTTTTTCACTTCTTTCCGGCCTTGTGTCTCTTTCTCACCTGATAGTTGGTATGTGTGTCTGTTTTCCCTCTTGCTCTTCTCTCTTACTAATTTCCTATTGACCCCCTCTTCCTCCATTATTTTCCTCTTTTATACCCACCTTTTTAATCTAAGTTTCAAGACTAAATACTGCTGAACGGACAGATTGTAAAGCAGAGGGAAATAGGTTCCAGTGTGCTCATACACCTGTTCGCAGATGCTAAAATCAGCATATACATTCTGAACTACACCTTCCCTCTCAATTAAACCTCAAAACTGCAAAAAGTACAGATTGCAGCCTACACTCCAACCTCAAAAGTGAACAAAGCCAGAAGACCCTCA
>NW_007234043.1:525269-528405 GCF_000164805.1 Carlito syrichta | reverse complement strand
ACAAGAAGAAACTAGGAAGGAGCAGATATCTGAGATAACAGTAATAAAGAATACTGTGAGTGAAATAAATAACAAACTGATAAGCATGGAAAGCAGAAGAAAGAAACTCAGAGCTTGAGGACCAAAATATGGAACTAACCCAAACTCTTAAAAACATAGAAAATAAGCTCAAAAAGTCAGAACAAAACCTTCAAGAGATGAGCGATTACTTCAAGAGACCGAACCTAAGAGTAATTGGCCTTCCTGAGGCAGAAAGATAGACAGAGACCACACTGGAACAAACTTTCCATGAGATTATTCAAAAAAACTTCCCTTACCTAATCAGTGATGCAAAAATTCAAACACAAGATATTCAGAGAACCCCTGCAATACAACAGATAAGAAGACCAACACCTAGATGCATAATAAACAAAGTAGGCATAAAAGAAAGAATCCTGAAGGCAGCAAGAGAAAAAGACCAGATCACCTACCATGGAAGACCAATCAGAATAGCAGCAGATTTATCTACAGAAATCCTGCAGGCTAGGAGAGCTTGGAGCCCTATCTTCAAAGTTCTAAAAGATAAACAATTTCAACCAAGAATAACCTACACGGCCAATAAGCTTCATCAGTGAGGGAGAATTAAAATCTTTCTGAGATAGCCAATCCCTAGGAACTTATGCTGCCACCAAACCATCTCTACATGAAACACTTAAGAAAGTACTAAACACAGAAGAAAAGGAAAAAGGAACAACATTCTTCACAAGAGTACAGGGAAAAGAATAAAATATATATGAATCAACCCCCAAACCAAAAGAAAGACAAAAAAAAAAAAGACAAGTGGAAGAACAACAACTCTATAAGAACTCTATAATAGGGATGAACTCTCACATTAAAATAATTAGCCTGAATGTGACTGGACTAAATGCACCACTGAAAAGACATAAAATGGCAAAATGGATAAAATATCACTAGGCAACAATATACTGCCTTCAAGAGACCCATCTCACTAGAAAGGACATACACAGACTCAAAGTAAGAGGATAGGAAACAAATTTTCAGGCAAATGGACCACAAAAGAAAAGAAGAGTCGCGATCCAAATTTCAGATAAAATACCATTTAAGCTATCAAAAATTAAAAAAGATACAGAGGGCCACTACATAATGATAAAAGGTTCACTCCATCAACAAGAAATATCTTTCCTACACATATATATGAAATAAGAGGGGAATTTATATCCCTAAAAACACACATGAAGAAAATGGAAGGAACACAAATTAACAGCCTAACAAGCCACCTAAGGAAGCTGGAAAAGCAAGACCACAAAAACCCTAATTTCAGCAGAAGAATCCAGATCACCAAAATAAAAGCCCAAATCCAGGACATAGAAGACAAAAAGATAATACAAAAAATCAGTAAAACAAAAAGCTGGTTCTTCAAAAGGATAAATAAGATCAATGGTTCCCTAGCTAGATTGACCAAGAAAAAATGAGAAAAAACCCAAATAAGCACAATCAGAAACACAAAAGATGAAGTCACATCTGACCCTGAAGAAACAAAAGATCATTAGAAACTACTACGTACACTTGTATGGAAACAACTGGAAAACCAGAAGGAAATGGAAGACTTTCTGACATCACACAACCTACCTAGGTTGGAACAAGAAGAAATTGAGACCCTAAATAGACAAATAGCAATCAAGGAAATATACTACGTAATAAGAAAACTACCTACAAAAAAAAGCCCTGGTCCAGATGACTTTCCACCAGAATTCTACAAGACACTTAAGGAGGAGCTGATACCAATCCTACTGAAGGTATTCCAGGTGATTGAAAAAGATGGAACTTTCCCAAATCATTTTACGAAGCCAACATCACATTGATACCCAAGCCAGGTAAAGATCCAACAAAGAAAGAGAGCTACAGGCCAATATCTTTGATGAACATAGATGCTAAAATTCTCAACAAGATCCTAGCAAGCTGGATTCAATAATACATCTCAAAAACCATTCATCATGACCAAGTAGGCTTCATTCCTGGGATGCAAGGCTGGTTCAACATTCGTAAAACCATAAATGTAATTAAATACATCAACAGATGTCAAAACAAAAACCATATGATTATAATATTAGATGCAGAAAAAGCTTTTGATAAAATCCAGTACCCCTTCTTGATAAAAACCCTCGAACATCTAGGCATACAGGGAACATACCTCAAAATAGTAAAAGCCATCTACAACAAACCCACAGCCAGCATACTCCTAAATGGACAAAAATTGGAACCATTTCCCCTGAAAACTGGAACAAGACAAGGATGCCCACTCTCCCCTCTCCTGTTCAACATAGTATTGGAAGTCATGGCTCGAGCAATCAGAGAAGAGAAGGCAATCAGGGGTATCCAAATAGGAAAAGAGGAAGTCAAGTTATCTCTCTTTGCCGATGATATGATTGTGTACCTTGAAAACCCAAGAGAATCTGTCAAAAACCTCCTTACAATGATAAAGGCCTTTGGCAAAGTCTCAGGATACAAAGTAAATGTGCAAAAGACAATCACATTTCTTTACACCAATAATAAACAAACAGAAACCCAAATAAAAAACATAATTCCATTCACAATAGCCACAAAAACATGAAATACCTTGGCATCTTCCTAACCAGAGACATGAAAGACTTTTGCAATGAAAACTACAAAACACTGCTCAAAGAAATCAAAGATGACACAAGCAAGTGGAAAAATATCCCATGCTCATGGAATGGAAGAATCAACATTGTGAAGATGTCCATCTTACCTAAGGCAATCTACAAATTCAATGCAATACCCATCAAATTACCAGCAACATTCTTCTCAGACCTAGAAAAAACAACATAGGAATTCATATGGAAACACAAACGTCCAAGAATAGCCAGAACAATCCTCAGCAAAAAAACCAAAGAAGGTGGTATCACATTACCAGACTTCAAACTTTACTATAAAACTACAATCATCAAAACAGCTTGATATTGGTATAGGAACAGGCATATAGACCAATGGAATAGAATTGAGATTCCAGAAGTAAAACCTCAATTTCTCAACCAACTCATCTTCGACAAAGCTTCCACCACTTACCACTGGGGAGAGGAGAACCTATCCAGTAAATGTGCTGGAAAACTGGCTGACC
>NW_007234043.1:524372-525249 GCF_000164805.1 Carlito syrichta | reverse complement strand
GAGAGAAGGTGAGTAATTTGTCAAAGTCACACAACTATATGGAGTGGCAGAGCCAGGCCCCCAAACAAGAAAGTTGGCTTACAGTCTACTCTTGAACAGCTGAGCTGTCTCTCACACACAGATTTCCTTTCTGTCTCCATTGGTGTGTCTCTTGCTCTTAGATCTAATGTAAATAATAATTAATGTAAATGTAGTAGACATCATACATCACTACACTAATGGGTGACTAAGGTTTCTCCAGAGACCATTGGGGAGATGAGAACTTATCGCAGTAAATGGGGCTGGGAGAACTGGCTGACCACACTCAGAAGATTGAAACAGGACCCCTATCTATCCCCATGCACAGAGGTTAACTCCAAATGGATCATAGACCTAAATGTACAACCTCAAACCATAAGAACCTGAGAAAATGAAGGACATACCCTCATGGAAATCTGAACTGGCATCCAATTCCTGAACAAAACCCGAAACCCACAGGTCATAAGAGATAAGATAGACAAGTGAGACCTTATTAAACTGAAAAGCTTCTGCAAAGCCAAAGAAACCATCAAGAGAGCAGTAAGACAGCCTACAGACTGGGAAAAAGTATTTGCTAACACCACGTCTGACAAAGGCTTAATATCTAGGATCTACAAGGAACTCAAACATGCTGAAAAGAAAAAAACAAACAACCCCATTATAAAATGGGCAAAAGATATGAACAGACACCTCACAAAGGAAGACATCCGAGCAGCCAACAGACACATGAAGAAATGTTCAACCTCACTAATCATCAGGGAGATGCAAATCAAAACCACACTGAGATACCACCTAACTCCAGTCAGAATGGCAATTATCAACAAGTCAAAAAATAACAGCTGCTGGAGAGGGTGTGCTG
>NW_007234043.1:460722-524352 GCF_000164805.1 Carlito syrichta | reverse complement strand
ACAGAAACAAAGATCTGAGTATCACATGTTCTCACTCATAAAATGGACCTTGAACATCCAATGTAATACTATAAGAAAATGACTGACAGTAGTGGGAAACTATGGGGGGGAGGGAGATGGGATTAACGGTAGCAAATATCTGTCTGGGGATGGGGAAACACCTCTTATCAACAGGGTGCCTGAATGAAACGTATTTGTATACCTAACCCTTAACTGTACAACTGTACCCCGCAACATCATAATAAAAAAGAATGATTAAAAAATAAAAAAATAAAAACAATAACAACACAAAACATTAACAAAAAACCTGTCCCTCTAACTATGATTCATTGCACCACAATATAGGTCACACTTCACTCTCTCTAAGAGGAATTTATAATGAGCCTCTGACAATCCTTAGTTCTACTCAGTAAAAAGTGTTTTTGATCTCTCCTATTCATACCATAATCCTCAAATTGTGTTTTGACATATCTCCTAAGTAACCCTAAAATTCCTAATGATGACAGCACTTGTTAACTCTTTCATTGACATCTCAGATCTCTTGAGAGGGTGTGTAGATTAGTATCTTTTTCATCTTACAGATCCTCCCCTTGCCAAGTCCACCAGATTGCCATTGTGTCAGCATTATTTGTAGCAGAGATAATTTTATAAATATTATGAAGCATCTATTTTATTATCATGATTCTTCAGCATAAAAGTTTAATATTATATTTTTTTAAATGCTTAGGCAGGAAATTTAGTCGCAGATTATTAGACAACATTGCCATGTTAGAGAAAATGATTGATTTCAATATGCGTTTCTGTTAAATGTATATGTATATATGTGTGCATATATATTATATATATATACACTATATATATACTATATATATATATATCGACGTTAGTACATATATATATATGTACTATATATATGTACTAACGTCGATTACCTTGCCTTGACATGCTCATTTGTATCCATTCATGTGTAAAGCAAAATCAGTCATGTCCAAATAATTCATTAGGTCATTCTTTGGAACTGTTGACATTAGACCATTGATCTGCACTGCAGCCAAAACCTTGTATCCCAACACTATGTGGTTTTCCATGCGAAAGTTTCCAACCTGTTTTGAGTACAATTTCTCAAAGTTGTGCATCTATTATTGCCAATGTATTAAATTAGTAAGTGCCTAAGATAGACCTTGTGAGTTAGCAAAGTCTTACACAAGTTTATTATTTTTCTCAGTATATGTTTGAATAATGACAAGGAATGCGTTTAGTACTTTTTAAATAGTGCATAGCAGGGCAGCAGTAATCCCAAACTCTGTCCTCCTGATTTGACCACCTGATAAGATACATTATGTTGAATGTAAACAAAACAAAGTGAAATCAATGTGGTTTGTTCATATTACAAAAGTTAAAGATGAAAGTATTTCTTAAATATTTCCTGAAGAACGTGTGGGAAAGAAATACAAATGCTACAATGTTACATATTACATATCTGAGAAGCATTTCAGTGTCAATTTTTTAAATGAAAAAAATTTTTTATTTCTTTGTTGACTCCATTGAAAAGTTATATACTCTCTTCCCAATTTTCATTCTTACCATCTGAGAATTTTGCGAAGATCAGAAGATCTAATGATTATAGATGACCCAACATAGTAAATGCTCAACAAATGAGAAATGTTATATTTTTGATGCCTTCTGCCTAATGCAATATCATATGTCTGTACAAAAACTATGAACACAAAAGGAATTAACCCCACAAAGTTGCATTCAATTCCCTTCCATTCTCTTATTAAACACTTATAACCACTTACCTGGACTACTGAATTACATTTTCTTAATGGTTTACTTCATTTAGTTTGTCCTTTGTAAGTAAGCCTTACATAATGATTATTATATTTTTTTTCCAAAAAATGTCCAACTTTTTATACATTAGAAAGACAAATCATCGGGACATAGTGGCTCACACCTGGAATCACAGCACTTTGGGAGGCGAAGGCAAGAGGATTGCCTGAATTCAGGAGTTTGAGACCATCCTGGGCAATTTGGCAAGACCTCGTCTCTACAATAAATCAAAAAAGTAGCCAGGCATGGTGGCATGCATCTGTGGTTCTAGCTACTTGGAAGGCTGAGGTGGAAGAAGGATCACCTGAGCCCAGCAGGTCGAGAATGTGGAGGTCATGAGTGTGCCATTGCATTCCAGCCTGGGTGACAGAGTAAGACTCCAACTCAAAAAAGGAAAGAAAGGAAGAAAGAAAGGAAAAAACAGAGACTGGTTCCCTCAATTCAATTGGAGACTTTTCTGAATCAAGCCTGATAAGACTTAGCTCTACTTCTGGTTTGCCTTTAATCTAGAAGATGCTCATCTCAAGATTTGCCTGAAATTTTCCACCTTGACATTTATAAACCTTCTGTGTAAAATTTTAGCCTGTTACCATGCATAGCTCTAGAATTCTCCTGTTTTATATTTTAAAAAAGCAGTCATGTATTTTAGTTTTCTTAAGTCCCTGTCAAGAATTCTGCTGGATTGCTGTCACCCAATGGAAAACCTTGGTGACTGCAAAAGCCCACATTTTCTATTTTCCAAGTTTAGATTCTAGAGATTCTTCTCAAAATGTCTCCACAAGTCAAATCACTTATTCAAATCACTCTTTTGAGCCTCAGTCTCCTTGATTTTGTTGTCTCAAAAGATTTCTGCTGTCTTCAAACATATCTGTATTTTACTAGTTTTTGTAGAAAGGGACAATTTTTGTACTTTTCTGGTTCTTTCTATATTTTATTGATTTCAGGCAGGAGTGACCATACCCGCTATCAACTCCTTCTCACCCCCCCAAAAAAGGTCCTGACTATTTAAAAAAATAACCTCTTGATATAAATTTTATTTTACTTAATATTTCTTGTACAGTTCGTCTCTATTGTAAATGTGATGAATTCGACAAAGTCCCAAGAAAGTTTAATCTAATGTTTGCTATTTTTGCTATCTCTTAATTATGGACTGAAAGCTAATTCATATTACTCGTTATGATGAAATTTAACTATAAACTCAAATTTACTTGATTTCAATCTATGGGAATTGTATGTGCTAATATTTGGAAAGCTTTTCTCCGGAGTAGCTTTTATCACATCAGTGTCAGGAGAACTCAGTGAACTTGGGACCATTTGATTTGCCCTTGATCATCCCCAGCTTAATGTAAGAATCTCAGCTTCAGCCCAACAATTTTGCAGCTGGCCTAGGACTTCACTTTTTAAATGAAGCATTGCAATTGTCATTTGCCATCAAGGACAATCCTTCACCTTCATTTCTTACTTGGGGTTCAGCTCATTTTTGTTTCCAATTTTGTCGTAGTCTCTTTTGCGGTGGTGGGTTCTTTTTTGCACATTATTTTCTTTCTCTTGAATGCATTGTTTTGTGGTAAGATGATCCCTCAGGACACATAATCAGTCCATCATCCTGACTCACAATTTTTGAGGGTGGTAATGGTTTTTTTTTTTGAGTTGGAGTCTCACTCTGTCACCCAGACTGGAGTGCAGTGGCCGCTCCCGGCCACCGCAGCCACGACCTGCTGGGCTCCGGCGATCCTTCCGCCTCAGGTTTCCGAGTAGCCGGAATTACAGGCATGCGTTACCACGCCCAGCTAATTTTTTGATTTATTGTCGAGATGAGGTCTCGCTTCCCAGGCGGGTCTGGAGCCCGCGGGCTCAGGCAATCCCCTGACCTCAGCCTCTCAGAGGCGCGGGATTACAGGCTGAGCCGAGCCCGGCTGGTAATGGTTTTTTAAACAAAACATAAGAAGTAGAAGTAATGGAAGTTATTGATGAATTAAGCCACATTAAATAAATAAATGTCTTATTAAATAAATATTTACTATTTGTAGTACCTAAGAATACTATTTAAAAATACAAAATGAAAACCATACTCCTGGAGGAAAAAGGTTTACCACATAAAATTTTCAGTTGCAGGCAAAAATTGGCATTTTGTGCAAATAAAAATACTAAACAAAATAAAAGGAAAATGAGCAAAAACCATATAAACACATCATGAAGATGGTAACTAAAAAGATAACAAACACATCAACCTTTTATTATGCAGGGAATTGCAAATCAGTGCTTCCAGGGAAAGGATATTACTTTCTGACTTATAGATCTCAGACTTGGTTGTGTGACTAACTTTGACCAATGGAATATGAGCAAAATAATGATTCCAAGTAGAGGTTTTAAGTGTGATCACATGAAATATCACATTTTCCCTTCTGCTGTGAGATTGGCAATGTTTTAAATATGTACTGCTCTATTTGCCTGAGCCCACCAGGAAGGGGGATTTGGAGTCTCAGCCAGCCTGAGATGGACATAGAGCTTTAGAACAAAACATTTTTTGATGTGAGCTAATGAGGTTTGGGAGTTGTTTATCACTAAAGGGTAATCCAGTCTTACTGACTGATATAATATACTAGACAAACATTTAGGCATACATATAATAAAACATTTACTAGTTACTTTGTAAAACATTTATGAAGCATTCCTTGGCAACACAGTTTAAAATGGCACAAAAGTAAATGAATTAATAAAAAAAAAACAGAAACAACTCACATGCCCATTAACAGAATTATGAACAGATACATTGTGATACATTTATTCAGTTGAATTTTCTGTGAAAATAATCTTCATTATGACACATAATATTGATGAAATATCAAGAACACAATGCTAAATAATAAGCCAAGGAGTAATGTATGATTCCACTTACATAAAGTTCAAAACATGAAATAAGCCGTACACTGTTTAATGATATAAATTTTATTAAAAACTTATAAATAAAAGTGGAGGACTACAATACATAATAATCAGAGAAATGTTAGTGGATACTGTTGCATGCTACCAAAATATTTGTGCCAGGAGTTTTAACTGTTGATAAAGAGTTGGATGACTCTTGAGACAAAGAGTCAAATGAAATTAGTTATGAGCGAAAGGAAACCCTAGTAAAAGAGTGGAAAGTTTACCCAAAGAAAGAAAAGGAAACAATGACAGGGACAATTGGAAGTTTACCCACTGTGAAAATATCTATTTATTTAAACTTACTGGTCATACAATTTGTTTATAGCTAAATTTACGTCTCTATTTTTATTTTTAATATTGTACATGTTTGTGATGTGTGTATATGTAGTATATATAATATACATAACAGATCTATGACTAGTAAGTAAATGCCTAATTTTCCTGGAAAATTTAAATGATAGAATTTATATAAATAGAAAAAAAAATAACTAAGGAGATTTTTTACTATGGAATAAACCAGAAAATCCTCAAAAACAAACAAGCAGCCTATAAAAATGGACTAGGCACATTCAGTTTAATACATTAATTCTATCAAACTTCTGAAGTATAGTCACTGTAACTGCGTGTTTCAAAACACATACAGAGAAAGAAAATTGTCATGCTCCTTTTCCATTTCATGAATCCTGAATGTCGTAGAGGCCTGACAAAGATAACATAAGAAACAAAATCACACAAACAAGAAAATATCCATTTGTCATTCAACTCTACATTAAGATATAAAGTTAGCATGATTCTAGAATAAATATAAGCAATTTTTGTGTTTGTGACAAATTCTGTTTGTAGTTCCAGCTACTTGAAAGGTTTAGGCAGAAGGATTGCCTAAGCCCAGCAGGTTGACACTGTGGTGGTGGTGAGCATGCCACTGCACTCCAGTCTGGACAATGGAGTGAGACCCCAACTCAAAAAACCCAAACCAAAAAAACAAAACAAAACAAACAAGAACAAATTCTAACTTTATGATGACATATCATTTCAAGTGAATTCGAAAGTTCTAAAAACAAATAAAACATTGAATTTGGCCATGTTACATTGTGAACATGATACGATATTGTAAGCAAAATAGTTTAGTACTAAAGAATGAATCTGTAAACAATACAAAATGAAAAAGTGTCCAAATATATACTCATAATATTTGTATGCTTATTATAAGACAAAAATAGAATTATTAAGTCTGAAAAATGCAAAAGATCAGCTAACCAGTCATTTGAAATAAGAAACCTGAATTTCTACCTTATGATTTGTACCCAACTTAATTCCAGTTGAATAAAATACATCAATTTAAATCGCAGTCAATACTAGTAAAAAAAGAAACATAATAAGTTTTACATTCAAATCATAAAATATAAAATTCAAAAAGGAAGTATTTTTACATATTAAACCTAGTTATTTTTCAACTAACTTTTTATAGAAAAAGAGATTATGAAAATAAATTCAAACAACAAATAATTTGAATGTTTTTAACCACACCTAGAACATGCATGGAGACAAATTTCTTACAAAATAAAAAACTCACATGTAAGGTAATAAAATAGTAGTAACTTAATATAAAGTTATGCAAAATAAAAGGCCAGGCAATAAGGAAAGAAAAACAAGTATAAATACATGGAATATACCTCAATTTATTCATTAAAACATATAAAACAAAAGTAAGGCAGATTAAGATAATAGTGGTATCCACAGGCTTATAGGTAGCCGTTTCAATAACATATGTTATTGGTGATGATGAAAGGAATTACGCCTTCTCATATATTTTTGGAGGATGAGTAAATTGATGTCATCCCACATTTTGGTAGTATTTATCGAAATGTATTATCTTTTTTCAAAAGTTTTATCAACACTTAAAATGTAAGTGATATTTTCGACAAAAAAATCATTTTCTTGTTTTTTTTACCTCTAATTTTACTCCTGTGTGCACCACAAAGGATAGCATTGTTGCAGCAACACAAAACTAGAAAAATCAAAAGCATAAGTAGAAAACATTTATTAGATATAAATACCAACAGTGGTTGACTCTGGCAAAGAAAACCAGCTTATTTAGTAATGGGAGGGAAAGGCATTCAAGTGTTACTGTTTTCCCTTTGACACAGCTTACATTTTTACGGTGTATATTTGTCTCTGTATCACTTATGACATAGGAATGAAAGACACACGTGAAATCTGGCACCCTTGATCCAGATTTAATTTCAGAGCTATGAATTGGCTCAAAGATGGAACAGTGGGTTTGTAAGCCAGTAGGAAGAAAAATCAGCTACAGAGATCCAAGAAGTAGAAAAGCCAACAGCATCCTGTCTTTAGTTGAAAAGTCCTAGCAAGAATGATACTTTCACCATGCACATTTCTGTCGTGAGCGAGCAACAAAACTGAATGCAGAAAATGGATCGTTCTCTAACCACTTTCTGTGAATGCCTGATCTTTGCTCCACTGACTCCCAGACCCACGTTCTAAGTGGGGAAAGCGACGGACCGAAACTAAGCCATGTATCTGTTTCTGCCTGACTGCGAAGGGACTTGGAGAGCAAGGATAATGCCCCTTTGGGATTACACCTGGAGGTGGCACACTGCAGAGCCCTAATGCTACACGCATTCGGAGACTCCACTCACACAAAGCTGAGATCAGATTCTGTGAGAAAAAAAGAAAGAAATCAATCCCGACAATTATTTGTCTCCCGTGAAAAATAAAACTGTTAAAAATAGCTTCGGCAATTAGTAGAACAGGGCTCCGTTTTCTGCAAAATGATCTCGCACAATAGCTCCGCGGACACCTCGGTTCCCGAGTTATTTCCAAACAGGCGTCCACACGACGGACAGCGGAGATCACCCGGGTGCAGTCACAGAGCACCTGCGGCAGGTTCCCTTTACCCGGCGCGCTTCGTGATGTTGATTTTCCTGCCCCACCGAGATAATGATTTAGAGTGACGCCTGATGTGATTTTTTACTCTTTTTCGTTCCCTGCGGTGCTGATTAAGAAATATTTTTGAGCCATAAAAGCGACAGACCCTCAACCTTCTTTGACATCAAACACGTTGCCTATTTTGGAGAATCATCCTCACCCCCTCCGTGATGGTTTGTTGGATGTGCACGTGTTGCATTAATTCACGACTTTTCTCAGGACTCCTGTGGAGCGGGGTTCCTCCCGGGGGGGCGGGGAGGGGGGCTGTCAGCCTTCTGATGGCTCTCCTGGGGGCTTGCGTTTCCGACCGGAGAAACGACTCCTTGGCGCGTGAAATGCGACTCGCCTCTGCTTCCGGCCGTGCATTTCCCCCCCGAGCTGGGTTCCAGCGCTTTGCGTGCTATGCCCCGGAGCAGGATTCTCTGAGCCCAATCCGTCGTTTTCGTCTGCTTTTACTGCCATCGTCAGGGCCAGAAAGACGTGGAGGTTGGCCGCGGGGCGAGCGGGCACGGCCTCCAACTCCAGCCTCTGCTGGCCCCTTCTTGGGTGGTTATTCTCAGGTTCCCCGGGGATGGTCGTCCCAGGGGGTTGCTTAAGACGTCTGGCCTAAGGCCCTCATCTGTTTTCCATAATGGCGGCACGAACTGACATCCCCATCAGCAGGACATGTGTGTTGTTGTTGTTTTTGAGTCGGAGTCTCCCTCGGTCGCCCAGACTGGAGGGCCGCGGCCGCTCCCGGCCCCCGCAGCCTCGACCTGCCGGGCTCCGGCCATCCTTCCGCCTCAGCCTTCCGAGGAGCCGGAATGACAGGCGCGCGCTGCCACGCCCGGCTGATTCTTTGATTTTTATTGTAGAGATGAGGTCTCGCTGCCCAGGCGGGTCTCGAACCCGCGGGCTCGGGCAATCCGCTCACCTCAGCCTCCCAAAGGCGCGGGATGACAGGCTGAGCCACCGAGCCCGGCTGTTGTTGTTTGTTTTATGAATGTTTTACGATGGCCATTCTTACTGGGGTTAGGTGGCATCTCAGTGTGGTTTTGGTTTGCACTTCTCTGATGATGAGTGGGGCTGAGCACTTTTTCACGTGTCTGTTGGCTGCCCGTGTATCTTCTTTGGAGAAGCGTGTATTCATGTCTTTTGCCGACTTTTTAGTGGGGCTGTTTGCTTTTTTCCGTTTGGTGCGTTTGAGTTCCTGGTAGATCCTAGATGTTAGGCCTTTGTGAGATATACAGTTGGCAAATATTTTTTCCCATTCTGTGGGCTGTCTCCCTGCTCTCTTGATGGCTTATTTTGCTTTGTAGAAGCTTGTCACTTGGATGAGGTCCCACTTGTCTATCTATCTTATCTCTTATGGCTTGGGCACTTGGGGTTTTGTTCAGGAATTGGTTGCCAGTTCCAATTTCCATAAGGGTGTCTCCTGCATTTTCTAAGATTCTTATAGTTTGGGGTTATACATCTAGGTCTTTGATCCATTCAGTGTTCATTCTTGTGTATGTACCTACTGTTCTATAGCAAATTTATCTGGAGGCAGAGATGTATAGAATGAGGGGGCTCACCTCAGTGTGTCTCACGTCTCTCTCGAGGGTCTTGGGCACTCAAATCCTGTCTGCTTTTGCTGCTCAGACTTGCTCTTCTTTCTCTTTTGAGTGAATGTGATTGCCCTTTTATCCTGTACTCAGGATGGTGGTTGGTCTGTTATATTCATGGACAAAGTAGAAACTTCTTTTCAATGTTCTTTGCTTCTCCACTTTTTGTTGCAGTAATAAAAAACTAGAATCTGTTCGAGGCTTTTGAACTCTCTGTATCTCTTACTCTTTCTCTTCCACTATAGTTGGGTCGGCTGGCTTTGAGACATCGGAGGTAAGTGAAAGAGGTTCATCAACAGGTAGGGAAACAAATTAGAGCTTTATACCTAAGCTATTCACTCCAAATTAGTCTATTTCCAAAACTCTGCTTTGAAGAATCTCGTTCTTGCAATGATTGGAAAAAAGTCCTCCTTTCATTCTCACTCTGTAATTGTTTCTTAATAGTAATTCCATCAGGAAAAACAAGGAGCTGAGCGAGAGTCATTGTCAGGTAGGATATGGTTATTATTAGGTTCTTAGTGACAACACTGTCAGCATTTTCCCAAACCTCTGACCACAAATTATAAACAGACAAACAAGCAAACAAACACACATGTTTTTCCTGTTTTCTATATGCCAAATCTATAATGGTGGCTTTTTATTTTCTCATGGTTAATTTAAGTAACCCTACTTACTGTCTCCATTTTAGATATAAGGGAATTTTTTAAAATACCACAATCTGTCCAGTTTTGTGCTTCAAATTTAGGACTAATTATATTATTGGCATAATGTCAGCCACGGTAATATTTATTTCAAATTTTTCAGAAAACATGAACATACTGTGTGCAGATTAAAAAGTCTTCTGTTGAAAGAAATAATCCATAATAAAGTCATCTTGCCAGGTCTTGCAATAACATACCCACTTGTATACTGCCTAAAAGGGCATTAGCATGCTCAGAGCCCTGAGACCCCCATCAAAAAAACCACCACTGCTCAATGTCCAGAATTTTTTAGACTTACTTCACCTCAAAATGCTTTTCTCGTGAACTGCCTTTTAACATCACGTGGCCTACAAATGTGCAAAAGAAACACTATTGAGGAATGTGAGTTACGTTGCACAATTTCACAATTTTCATACAAACTATAGCACACTCCCAGCTCACCATATAGAGAATAGGATCAGACAGGAACAGTGAGCTAGAAAGAAAATCTTAACCTTTTCAGAATTTCTAGCAAATAAGCTGGTATTTAGAGTGAAGCTCCTGTCCCATGAGGTGCAAGGATGTCACTGGGCCTTTAGCCAAAGTCCAAGGGTGGTGACTAGACTCACAGAGTGGGACAAGTGGGTCTCTGAGGGTGTTTGGTGCAGATCTTCAAGGCACACTGGCACTAAGTCTGCTAGTGCCTCACTTGCCTTATTAGCTCAGGAAGCGACTGGGCGAAGTCTACATTTGAAATACACTGGAGGAAATTAGATTTCGCCCTTTCTGTCTCATTCTGATCTTTAAGTCCATAAGTTCCACATTTGTAAAATTAGCTGATCATACTACTGTAGTGATTTTAAAATATATCTGCAAAAAAAAATTTTGTTATTTATCCCATTGACTAGAAGTTTCTGTGTCCACCCTTCTTGAAACTGGGCCAGTCTTGGTGTTACACATATAACCAGCAGAATGAAGCATCAGTGATGCTGCATAACTCCCAAAGCCAGGTTGGAAAAGGACCAGAAGCTGCCCTCTGGTCCTCTTGGGAATTTGCTTTGAGGAATCCAGGCCCCACGCAAGGTTTGACTACTCTGAGGCCAATATCATGGAGAAACAACATATACATATTCTCACACCCCAGTTGTGTCTCCAAACTGATAACCAGCACCAATGGCCACCCATACAAGTGAATCATCTTGAAAGTCCAGCCACTCTAGTTTTCGGGTGACTGGAGCTCCGAGCCAACAATTGACTGCAATCACGTGATCAATCTCAAATGAGAGCTTTCTCTACATAAAACTCTCTCAATTTTAAATTCACAAAATTGTTAATCAAATAAAATGCCTTTTGGGGGGGGTGTTTATATGTTTTTGGTGTCATTTTATGCACAACGATAGCAATTGAAACATTTATCTCTCAGAGGTTTTTTGATAATTAAATGAGATAATAGACAACGAAGGATTGAGAGTGTGGTCATTGTTCAATACTACTTATATTGTCAGGTATATACAAGGTACAGAGTATGTACATCCACATCAAGGTGTTCACCTGTTTGTCAGCCAATAGAAAACTTATCATAAGAAATGGTTCTTCCACCATCAAGATAATCTCCTGTTTACAATTAGTCTAAGAGGTATAAGAGTATTTTGTTTCCTGCTTCTATTTTTCTGTTATTCATTTAAAATATAGCAGCAGAAGAAATATGTATATAAAACAATAAAATCAGTTACACTTCATTTGGTATATAGATAAGGGGGTTTCAAACTTGAAATTGTTGACTAGATAATTTTTTGGCATGTGAATATTCTGTGCCTTTTGGATATATTGCAGCACTCTTGGCTTCCAACTACTGTATAGCAGTAGTGTCCTTTGACCACAGTTTTCACACATTTTCCAATGTCCTTTGAAGGGAAAATTGGCCTTTTTGAGAACCATTAGCATAGATAGTCGTGTTGTAGGTGCTGGTGGTAATTGCAGGGCTTATGTGGGGTGCCCGAGATGAAACTGTCATTATTTGCCTTCAGAAGATAAGGCATGTCTCTATGCCTCTCAACACACTGCTTTTCTCTCTGTGACAGACTGCCTACATCAGAATTTAAATCTTGTGAATGTTTAGTACCTGCCAAGCTCTTTCTTAAGGAGACTGGATTTGAGGAGAAAGAGAAACTTGGGGCAAACTAGGACATGCTTTCCTGGGGAAGCGGTCACCAAGAGTAGAGCTGTATAGACAACAGACTGGGCAAGAGGTGTAGTCAGGAAGAGATCAGTCTGAAGACAGACAACAGGAAAAACACAGAAATAAGGTCGCAGCAGAAAGCAATTTTAACAAGAATAATTCATTCAGGGTGCTGGAGTCCACTGAGAGGAGAGACAACTAAAAAAGCAGAGTGTGGGTATTCAGACAGAGTTGAGTCCAAAGACAGGGTGCTGCATCTTCATTCAGAAAGCTATGATTCCATTAAAACTGTCTTTAAAAAGAATATGCATGCATTCAGAAAATGTAATTGATATTGATAAATGAAAAAGTCACTTATCAAAAATATTCCCCAGGAGATTATTTTTATTATAAAATAGTGTAGAAAATAACTGCAAAGAGACATATAATGAAGAGTGGTAATTTTTGCATATGAAATCCTTTTTCAATTGTATTTTTTTTTTTTCTCTAGAACGCTCCCAGAATTAAAATTTTATGTCTTAGGGTTCTCTGTGCTTTTGAAAAATATTTTTATATCCAGTCATTTTCCTTTAATTAAAAACAATACTTAGGAGACAAAAAAATATTAGCAAGGATTGACTTGTAGGCTGAACCAGTGTTTGGGGAACAGCAACAACAAAAATCACAGAAGGAAAAAGAATGAGGTATATCTATCTCATGTCCTGGAAATTTTTTAGATAAGAGTGGACAAGTCCAGCAATGTTAGATCCCTGGCTATTTCCTCTGCTGACTGGGTTCTCTACTCTCTTAGTTGTTCAGAGTTCATTCAAAAACATCTGGAGTTAATTAGTTGCCAGATAGAAAACTGAATTCAAAATGATAGTCAAATTGATTCGAAAGTGACTAAGTTTGTCTTTTTGTGCGTGTGTATAGACTAATTTCTTTTTTAAAAAATTATGATGCATGAAGGAGATGAAAGATGAACCAAGTGTCTAGAAATAATAAGACTAGATATAAATATTTATTGAATGACTTTTGAGCTTTCAGCTGAACTCTATGAGGTTCAAGACATGGGTTGTTTTCCTTAATCCTCACAAATTTGCGACTGGGGTCTTAGTATTCACCTTTTGCAAATTACAGAAGCAGGTTGAGAGAAATTAAACAACTTAGTTTAGTTTCACAACTGGTAATTGGAAGAGCTGGGAATTGAAACAAATTCTCTCTGAATCTAAATTCCAACTGGCCATTGCCTTGCGAAGCCATGGTGTGGCCATGAGCTCTTTGAGCTATGGCCAGACCATGTTTCCTGGCTTTGGCCCCCTCACCTACCATGGGGAGGTAAATCTTCTCTTTCCCTCTCTTTCCAATTTACTTTCTAAATAAACTATATTTTGTAATCTAAAAATAAATAAATTAATTCCAACCTTTGTTCATTATACTATGCTGCCAATACTCATGTGAAACATTGTGTCTTGAATGCATTTATGCAAATTTGACCTCTTCTGGAAAGGGAAAAAAAAGCAACATATTTCTATGCCGTCCTTAAAATCTAATGGCATGCTTCAAATTCTATTTATTTTTGTATTTTCACTTATTTTTCTCTAGACCCTTAAACAGCCAATTAAACTGAACCTAAAGTCAATGGGACTTGGGTTTTAGCATTTCAGCACAGCCAATTCATTCGCTTTTGCAAACTCCATCACTGAGGAGTGGAAGTCATCAAATTTCATTTCTTATAACATCAGTTGAAAAAGATGTTTTCCCCTCTTACCAGTTAAATTGTCTTTTACTTTGTAAACTGTTTCTATTTTTCAACAATTGCATTACAATGTGTTCAATTCTAACCACCCTGCTGCTCAATCTATTATAAACCCCAAATAAAGAAATAGTTATATAACCAAGAAACATCAAAAAGTAAATAAAAAGCAGATATTGCTTCAGATGACTCTCTATTTGCTGAGGACAAAAAAGCAATTTAACATTTTATTTTTTATATTTATGATTGCATTATTCTTTTGTTTACCTTGTAACAAGTGGAAGCCTGATAGCATCTGTCACCCTCCCACAATTTAATTACATATTCCATATCTTTATTCTCACTTGGCAACGTCTTTGCTTTCCTGGAGCGACTTTACCCACCACTTCCAAGTTCATCTTGCATGATTTTTGTAATTAAGTGAGTGGCAAGTTAGCTACCTCCATCCTGAAATTGAACATTTCATAGTTTTAAAGCACTTCTAATAAACTTCCTTGAGTCTGAATCCCCATTAGTTCCCCCATCTTCCCCTGATGACTCAATTATCTCCTCAGGGGAGAATCTGTTCAACACCAAGAATTACCTTTCTTCCACGAGGGAGGACTCAGAACAATGACTCTAAAACCCTCTTTCTTTCACTCCATGACTTCAATGAATAATTTATATTTGTGGCAATCTGTTTTCTGTTTTTCCTGACTCTTAGTATTGAGAGCTACATAAGAAATGTGTTCACCCTGTCTCATTACTTTTCACATAGACTATTAGAAGCCTTCTAAGATTCCATCTGCCCCTTGGATTCACCTTCATTAAGCTAAGCAAAAAAGCAGCTAACTTTCCCCTATTGTTTTAAGGTATGTCTCTTCCTATTCAAAGATTTGTTATTCATTAAAATCTTCAGAATCTCTCAAGAAAAGAACAGCATTTTTTTATGTCATTCACTTGTCTTAATATGAAAATGCTACCTGCCAATTGTAGGGGAAAAATATTAGAAAATGCAGAAAAGGTAAACACAATCCGTCCCAAACTTCACCGTCATGAGATGTCATAAACACACACACACACACACACACACACACACACACACCCACACACACAATTTGATGCTATCTGTATTTTATGAACAAATTGTATATTACCAGTTAATCTATTTTATTGCATACATTAAAAATCTGGACCATTGCTTTGTTAAACTCTGGTGTGTCTGCAAGGCTCTTTGAGCTATGGCTGCCATGTTTCCTAACCTTGGCCCTCTCCTCTACCTTGGGGAGATGAATCTTCTCTCTCTCTCTCTCTTTCTTTCTAATTTATTTTTTAAAATAAACTGCATTTTTCATCAAAAGAAATCTAATAGATGACATCCATTGTCAGTGGTCTTTCCTTAATTTAATCTACACTGATGTGGGTTGCTCAAAGGTATCTCTCATTTGGGCTGGAGGATCAATTAGTTTTATTTGATTGACTGAGTCAGTGTCTCACTCTGTTGTCCATGCTGGAATGCAGTGGTATGTATAGTCATGGCTCACCACAGCCTCTAACTCTTGGGTTAAGGTAATCCTCATGCCTCTTCAGCCTCCTGAGTAGCTGGCCTACAGGGGAGTGCTCCACACTGGCCTAATTTTTTGAATTTTTCATAGAGACAATATTTTGCTATGTTACCCAGGCTAACCTTGAACTTCTAGGCTCCAGTGATCCTCCTGTCTCATCTCCTAAAGTGGTGGCATTGCAAGTGTGAGCTATCATGCCTAGTGTCAACTGGTTTTTAAATTAAAAATTAAAATTAAAAGAGCAAAATTCTGACCAGGCATAGTGGTTCAGCCTGTAATCCCAGCATTTTGGGAGGCCAAGGCAAGAGGGTTGCCTGAGCCCCGGGGGTTCGAAATCAACCTGGGCAACTTGATGAGACCTCATCTCTACAATAAGTCATAAAAACAGCCAGACGTGGTGGCATACACCTGCTGTTCCAGCTACTTGGAAGACTGAGGCAGAAGGATAGCCTGAGCCCAGCAGGTTGAGGCTGTGGTAGCCATGAGAAGCATGCCACTGCACTTCAGCCTGGGCGACAGAATGAGACTTCAACTCACAATAAAAAGATCAAAATTCTGGTGACAGATCTTCACTATTTAATGAGCATATACCAGGTGTCAAGCACAGAATGGAAGTGCTTTCTCCTCTAAAACAGCTCATGGTCTAACTGGGTGCAAAGTAATAGGTCCTATGACATTATATATACAAACTATGCTTTGAATTCAAAAGACATCTTTTGTTTGATCTTTCTTTTCTCTTTAAATTATTGTTAGCTTAAGTTTATCTAGTGTGAAGTGTAGAACATTATCATACACCCTTATTATATCATTTAAATAGAAGTCCTTTATTAGAATAAATGTTTTAGTCCCCTTGAATGAACCTGGATTTAGAGCCCCATTCATATAATCCATACTCTACTTGATAAACATTTCTGTAAAATTGGGTATTTAATTTTGGGATAGTTGATTAGCATTGAACTTTTCTGCTCAGAAGCCTTTATCTGTTCCCTGTTATTAGTAAATAAACATGTCTTAGTCAGACATTCGATTTTCTTCAAAATTGAGGTTCATTCTTAACTTTTCAAATATGTTTTCCATTTTTGCCACCCTTGCAGCCTGGCGATTCAGTGAAACAGATTTTGCTATGTTCCGTTTATGTCCGATGATCTCTATCTTCTCTTTTCCCATACTGTTTCCTCTGTCTGGAATATGATTCACATATCCATGTGGCTTCCACACTTCAACGACCAATGCCAAAGCCCAGTACTCTCAGCTGGTAGTAACTGGTTCCACTGAAACCCCATGACACCCTGGTCGTGGCGCTGTAGCTTGTAACAGTAGTTATCTGTGAGCACGGACCTCCTTTCTCAGGTGGACAATGAGGTTCTTCAGGGAAAAGACCGATTTACTGCTGTCGCCTCCTCATTGTCACACTTGCAATTGAGTCTTAGATGTGTTGAATGCATGGATGAACGAGTTTTATTTCCTTACAGCACATCTTTGAAACCATTGGCCTATAATACAGTACGATTTTAATGTGCCTTCAAACATAAAATCATACGGACTATGAAGCAGACTAAAAAATGAATTGAAATTCAGAGTAAAGAGAAAAAGTGTAACAAACTTGTAAGATAGCAAAATGTAAATATGTATATATAATACCTATATGCGTACACAGGAATATATGTATGTCTTTATTGAACGCTGATGCTTTTCTCACTCTCTTAAACGGCCTCAAAACCTTAGTTCTAAAAACACTTGAAATATTCTGCTTGTGCTTTTCCACTTAAAGATAATTATCCTGGACAGAGAAGATGAACATTATATACATATTGTATATAATATACATATATATTATGTACATTTAAGAAGTGCAGACATAAGATAGATATGTCAGATGAACACAACCCGTTTTAATGTTATAACATGTAGGAGAGAGAAAAAAACAGTCATCTCGTTTTCATGTTCATCTTCTCTGTCCAGGAGAATTATCTTTAAATGGAAAGGCAGAAACAGAATATTTCAAGTGATTTAAAAACTAAGGTTTTGAGGCAGTCTAAGAGAGTGAGAAAAGCATTAGAGTTCAATCAAGAGACATGTTCAAGTCCAGCTTTTTAACATACTATCTAAAGACCTTGCACAATGCACCTAACCTATGTTAGTTTCCTCCCATGTACTGTAGCAATAATTTCGAGCACTCATGGAGGGTATCAATAAATATAGTATCAGTCAAAGTCCTTAGTAAGTTGAATGTTCCAAAATAAGCATGAGGTATTATGATTGAAGCAAAAACCATTTTCAAATAATTTATGGATTAGAAGTAATTTTAACATAATTCAAATTAATCCAGAAACTAAAATTATGTACTTTTAAAAAGCAAGAATGGAAATATCAACATATTCTTAGACTCATTCTAGAATGAAACTCTTTTATTCTGTGGCAGTCTCTCATTGGTGGATAGGTTTACTGTTCTACTGTCTTAACTCAAGCATTGGTTTCTGTTTGCTGATGATTTTGTGTTGGGTTTGATTACTGTTATTTCTACTGAATAACTCTGACATCATAGTGATGGTTTTGCCTTAGCTGAAGGTTGCAGCTGTCTGTAAGGATTGTCTATAATGCATTTCACTATTCATCTTTGAAATAACCCTATTTTATACTGCATTTCTCTCATTCAAATTCTCACACCAATACCATAGCCTTTCACCTTTTAAAAAAGATAAGAATAGTCTTTCAATCATTGAACAACTGGTTAGTAAATTGTAGCTCTGTGTGTAGCAGGAATGACAGGGCATGCAGTGGAAATTACACAGAACAAAGGCTTCGAGGCAGAGAGACACAAACTGAAATTTTAGTGTCACTTTATTGACCTTGAAAAAGTCACTCCAATAGTGTTCAGTTTCAATTTCTTTATCTGTATTGTGTAAATAAATGAGAGAAGTAATGACCTCAACAGGTTGTTGTGAAAACTGAATAAAGTAAAATGTGAAAGCTCTTTATAAACTATAAAGTAGTACTCAAGGATTACTATACTTTGGGTTCATTCTTTTTTTTTTTTTTTTGAGTTGGAGTCTCCCTCTGTCACCCAGACTGGAGTGCAGTGGCCACTCCCTGCCACTGCAGCCTCGACCTGCTGGGCTCTGGCGATCCTTCCGCCTCAGCCTTGCAAGTAGCTGAAACTACAGGCGCGTGCAAACACGCCCGGCTAATTTTTTGATTTATTGTAAAGATGAGATCTCACCAAGTTGCCCAGGTGGGTCTCGAACCTGCGGGCTCAGGCAATCCACTCACCTCAGCCTCCCAAGGCATGGGATTACAGGCTGAGCCACGGAGCCCGTCTGGGTTCATTTTTTTAATAAGACCGATTGCGGGGGCATATTTTAAAAATCAGTATATGGAAATACTTTGTGGCAACAAATAGGGACATGGCTTGTTAACATCAGCTGGGGAAAGTAAAGAAGTAGCACAGGGGCCATAAAGAAGGCAGGGGACAATTCACAGCTGCCTGCCTTCCAGGAGGGATCTAGCATGTCCAAACCACCTAGTTCCAGAGAAACACAGTTGCATCTTCAATGTTGACTACTTTACAGAGTTATTTCTCTGCTTTCTCTTCATCTTTGGCATCTGCATGATATCCTAACACCTGACCTATGGCAGATTCTTTCTGGAAAATGACCCATGTGGCCCATGCTCTGCAGCTGTGCTGAAGTCAGTGAGCTTTAGACATGGACCCAGAAGTCTTGGGTTTGAGCTCTGGCTCTGACATTGGTTAATTTGTGAATTTAGTCCAGAAACGCCATCTTTCTCAACCTGGGTTCCTTCATTTTCAAAATAAAAATAATTTGTAAAATAAAATACCACGGAAGTTTGAAATAGTGGTTTGTTGTGTTGACTTTATGACTGATAACTCTTCAAAAAGAGCAAGGTCCCTTGAAAAGATGATGCTGCCATCATCAGTCAAAACTTTGTGGGACTCCTCTCCTTATTTGATGTTGCCTTCGGAAAATGAATAAAATAAAATGAGTAGTGCTTGGTAGAGATTTATAATAATTGCTTTGAAATTATTTCTGATAATTCCAGAACCAGCTTATTGGTTAATAATATATTCATTCCAAATGGTTAAGAACAAACACCATAATGCAAATAGGTGACAAACCCTGACACACATTAGTAGGGTTTGTGGCAGGTAAACTGCTAAGCTTTTGAGAATCAAATCATCAATAACTGCATTATTCTCACTGAACTTAGAGTAAAGAGAAGCAACCCTGAGATTTGAGTATTTACATAGGACTTGATTCTAAATTGCAGAGATTGTGTTTCAGTAACTCTGCGTGGAGACCATGAATCTGCACAGTTAACAAGCATCCTGAATGAGTCTGATGCTGGTTGCCTAGGGTATATGAATCATATTTTAAGAATAGATGCTTTATGACATTTTTTTAGAGATGATAGATGTGACCCATGATATGCAAGCTGGTAAATTAAGTCTGTTCAAGTGGCATTAACGTTATCTACCAGGACAGTGAAGAAAAAAATATGAAAACGGAACAATTTGCTGAGGCATCTGGGATTGCTCATTTCATCATCTTGTGCTATTTTCAGGTACAGAAAGAAGAGAAACAAAGTTTGATGATGAAATAGTTTTAAAGCACAACCAAAGCCTGAAAAATAAGACCAGCAATACATTTTAAAATTTTTATACTTTATCATTATGCCCTCTATATACAACACAATAAATTTAAAATTCAGTGAAAAGCTAATATAAAACATAAAAATAAAAACAAAAGCATTTCAAAGTGCAAAATGAGATATATTGTGGAGAAAAAGATCCATAGTTTTACATATTAAATTTTTCCAAGCAATAAAAATCTTATAAATATGTAAATATATTAAATAATAATCTATAAATTAAAATTTGCAATATATATTAATATTATATATTAAATATATTTTTAATTTAATTTAATTTTAAAGATGTAGGATGCAATTCAGGATTAGGTATACAAGTGGACCTTGTACAGGTAAAGTTTGGGCCTCCCTTTGGTCCCCACTTTGCCTGGCTTGAGGCCAGGAACCCATATTGGTGTTGTGTGTTGCACCCACTCTGACAGAATCCCACTACTGACAATCCCTTTCTTATAGTATTATGTAAATGTTCAGGGTCCACTCATGAGTGAGAACATGTGGTACTCAGTTCTTTGTTTCTGTGATGGATCACTGAGTATTATAGACTAAATTGATTCGAGTTCCTGCAGAGTCCATATGTTTGTCTTTCTTCATGGTTGGCTAATATTCCATTATGTATATATGCACTACATTTTTTTATCCAGTCCAGTTTTGATGGGCAGCATGGTTGGTTTCATGTTTTTCTATTGTGATTAGTGCTTCAATAGACAGGTGTGTAGAGGTTTATTTATGGGAGAGTGTTTTGAGTTCCTCCAGGTATATTCTCAGTAGGGGGAGTGCTGGGTCAGATGGAAGATCAATGTCTAGTTCTTTTAGAAATCACCACACTGTTTTCCATAGAGGTTGAACTAGTTTGCATTCCCACTAGCAGTGTAAAGCATTCCCTGTTCTCTAAATCCTCGCCAGCATCTGTTGTTTGTTTTATTATTGATGACCATTCACAATGGGGTTAGGTGGTATCTCAATGAGGTTTTGATTTGCATTTCTCTGATGATGGCCCATATATCTTCTTTTGAGAAGTGTGTATTAATGTCTTTTGTCCACTTTTTAATGGGACTAATTGTTTGGGTTTTTTTCCTTTAAGCATGTTTGAGTTCCTTGTAGATCCTGAATGCTAGAACTTTGTCAGAAATATAGTTGGGAAATATTTTTTCCCATTCTGTGGGCTGTCTCCTCACTCTCTAAATGGTTTATTTTGCTTTGCAGAAGCTTTTTAGTTTGATGGTATTCCACTTGTCTATCATATCTCTTATGGCATGGAAATCTGGAATTTTGATCAGGAATTGGTTGCTAACTCCGATTTCTGTAAGGGTACCTCCTGCATTTTCTAAGATTCTTATAGTTAAGGTTTTATTGGGTATCCTTTTTTTTTTTTTTTTTTTAAATTTTAGTTGACGTCTCACTCTGTCGCCCAGACTGGAGTGCAGTGGCCGCTCCCGGCCACCGCCGCCTCGACCTGCTGGGCTCCGGCGATCCTTCTGCCTCAGCCTTCCAAGTAGCCGGAATTACGGGCATGCGCTACCACGTCCGGCTGATTTTTTTATTTATTGTAGAGATGAGGTCTTGCTGCCCAGGCGGGTCTCGAACCTGCGGCCTCAGGCAATCCACTCACCTCAGCCTCCCAAAGGTGCAAGATTACAGGCTGAGCCACCAAGTCCGGCTTGAATACCTTTATTGATGTTGTGTTTAAGTTTTTGTTCCAATTAGTGCTGATTTTTGTGTATGGTGATAGATAGGGGTCCTGTTTCAATCTTCTGCATCTGGTCAGTCAGTTTTCCCAGACCATTTACTGAATAGGTTCTTCTCTCTCCAGTGCTTGTTGGTGGACACTATGTCAAAGATGAGTTGGTTGAGAAATTGAAGTTTTGCTTCCAGAGTCTCTATCCCATTCCATTGTTCCGTATGCCTGTTCTTGTACCAATACCAAGCTGTTTTGATTAATATAGCCTTACAGTAAAGTTTAAAGTTTGGAAGTGTGATGCCTCCTTCTTTGTTTCTTTTGCTAAGGATTGTTTTGGCTATTCATGATCATTTATGCTTCCATATGAATTTCTGTATTGTCATTTCCAGGTCTGAGAAGAATAATGTTGGTAAATTAATGGGTATTGCATTTAATACTTAGATTGTCTTTGGTAGGATGGACATCTTAACAATGTTAATTCTTCCTATCAATGAGCATGGAATAGTTTTCCATTTGTTTGAGTCTTCTTGGGTTTCTTTGAGCAATGTTTTGCAGTTTTCATAGTAAAGGTCTTTCACTTCTCTGGTTAGGAAGATGCTGAAGTATTTTATTTTTGTGTGTGGCTATTATGAATGGGACTGTGCTTTTTATTTGGTTCTCTGCATGTTTGTTGTTGGTGTATAAGAATGTTACTGTCTCTTGCTCATCTATTTTGTACCCTGAGGCTTTGCCAAAGTTCTTTATCAGTGCTAGGAGGTTTGTGACAAATTGTCTTGCATTTTCAAGGTATAGGATCAAACCCTCAGCAAAGAGGGATAGCTTACCTTTCTATTTTACCTTCCTCTTTTCCTATTTGGATACCCAATTTCCTTCTCTTGTTAATTGCTCTAGCTAGGACTGCCAACACAATGTTGAAAAGGAGGGCTGAGAGTGGGCAGCCTTGTCTTGTTCCAGTATTCTGGGAAAATGCTTCCAGTTTCTGCCCATTGAGCAATATGCTGACTCCACAGTCAGCATATTTATCGTAGATGGCACTTACTATTTTGAGGTATGTTTCTTCTATGCCTGGGTGTTTGAGGGTTTTTGTCAAAAAGAGATGCTGGATTCTATCAAAAGCTTTTTCTGCATCTAATGATATATTCATGTATTTTTTGTTTTTACATCTGTTGATGTATTTTATTACATTTATGGTCTTGCAGATGTTGAAACAGTCCTGCATTCAGGAATGAATTCTATTTGGTCACGGTGGATGAATTATGAGATATGTTGTTGAATCTGATTTGCTAGCATCTTGTTGAGAATTTTTACATCTATGTTCATCAAGGATATTGACCTGTAGTTCTCTTTTTTGTTGAATCTTTGCCTGCTTTGGTTATTAGTGTGATGTTAGCTTCATAAAATGATTTGGAGAGACTTCTGATTTCTCAATTGTTTGCAATACTTTCAGTAGATTTGGTAGCAGCTTCCGCTTGTATGTTTTGTAGAATTCCTCTGGAAAGTCATCTGGTCAGTATTCTTTTTTGTAGGTAGTTTTCTCATGATGAAGTTCATTGCTTGGGTTGTTATTCATGTATTTTTGTGCCTCAATGTCATCTTGTTTCAATCTTGGGAGATTGTATGATGTCAGAAAGTCCTCCATTTCATCTAGGTTATCAAGTTTGTTTCCATACAGGTATGCATAGTAATCTCTGATAATCTTTTGTATTTCTTCAGGATCGGTTGTGATTGAAATTTTTGTATTTCTGATTGTATTTATTTGGACTCTTTTTCTCTCTTTTTCTTGGTCATTCTGGCTAGGGGTCCATTAATCTTGTTTATTTGTTCAAAGTACCATTTTTGTTGTTGTTGATTTTTTTTCTAAGGTATTTTTGACTTCTACGTCCTGTATTTGGGCTTTTATTTTGGTGCTCTGCCTTCTTCTGCTATTTTAGTGTTTTAGTGATTTTGTCTTCCAACTCCTTTAGGCCACTCGTTAGGTGTTTAACTTATGATCTTTCTATTTTCTTGATATGCATTTGTAGAGATACAATTTCCCCTCTTAAACTGCTTTCATGGAATCCCAAAATATTTTAGTAAGATGTTTCTTCATTTTCATTTGTTTTCTGGAATCTTTTAATTTCTATTTTGATTTCTGTGTCTCTCTCATAGTTGTTCGGCATCATGGTGTTTAGTGTCCATGTCTTTTGGGGTTTTGGGGTGGCTCTGTTGGTGTTGATATTTATTTTTATTCCACCATGGTCTGAGAAGGTGCATGCCAGTATTCCAATCTTATGAGATTTGTTTATGCTTGATTTATTGCCAAGGACGTGATCGATCTTGGAGAACATTCCATGTGGTGTAGAGTAGAATGTATATTCTGTGGTTGTTGCGTGGCGTGTTCTGTAGGTATCTGTTAAGTCTATTTGGTCAAGTGTCAAGTTGAGATACCAGATCTCTTTGTTGATTTTTGCCATAATGATCTGTCTAGGGTGATTAGTGAGGTATTTAGATCCCCTGCTATAATAGTGTTAAAGTTCATACCTTTGTTTTTAGTTTACTTAGTATTGCTGTATAAATACTGGTGCTCCTCTGTTGGGTTTATATATGTTTAGGATGGATATTTCTTGTTAATGGATTTAACCTTTTATCAGTATACAGTGTCCTTCTGTATCTTTTTTACATTTTTGATAGCTTAAAGTTTATTTTGTATGAGATTAAGATCATGACTCCTGACTTTTTTTGTGATCCATTCACCTGGAAATGCATTTTACATCCTCTAACTTAGAGTCTGTTTGCACTACTTATGGTAAGATGAGTATCCTGGATGCGGCAAATTTTGGGGTCATGGCTTTTTATCTAGTTTGCCCTTCTGTGTCTTTTCAGTGGTGCATTTAGTCCATTCACGTTCAGACTGATTATTGAAATGTGATTGTTTATCCCTGTCATGGGGTTATTATAGCTTTGTTTGTTTGTTTTCTTTTAGTTTTTGGGTTGATGTATATGTGTGTGTTTCAAGGTTGTGGTTACAATATATTTTCTGTCGATTCTGTGTTCTTCTGTTCTTTTGGAAAGTGTGTAGTCATTTTTGTTGTTATTTCTTCTATGCTTAAAACCTTTTTAAGCATCTCCTATACAGCTGGTCTGGAAGTTGCATAATCTCTTAGGGATTTGATGTCTGGGAAGGATTTTAATTCTCCATCACTGATGAAGCTGAGCTAGGCTTGGTAAGAAATTCTTGGTTGAAATTGTTTATCTTTGAGGACTTTGAATATTGGACTTTAGTCCCTTCTAGCTTGTAGTGTTTCTGTTGATAGGTCTGCTGCTATTCTGATTGGTTTTCTTAGGTAGGTAGTCTTAACTTTCTCACTTGCTGCCTTTAGGATTTTTTGTTTTGTATCTACTTTGCATAGGCAAATTACTATGTGTCTAGGAGTAGGTCTTCTCATTCGATGTCTTGCAGGAATTCTCTGTCTCTCTTGTGTTTGGTTGGTCACATCTCTGTTGAGATGGGCAAAGTTTTCTTAGATAGCATCCTGGAATACTTGCTCCAAGGTGTTGTCCATTTCTCTTTATTCTTCTGGTATACAGATCAGTCAGATGTTCAGCCTCTTGATATAATTGCACATATCTTGGAGGCTTTGTTCTTTCTTTCTTTCTTTCTTTCTTTCTTTCTTTCTTTCTTTCTTTCTTTTTTTACAGATTTAGTTAATTCCATGTTTTGGTCTTCAAGTTCTGAGATTCTTTCTTCTGCCTGATTAATTCTGATTTCCATGCTTGTCATCTTGTTATTTATTTCATGGATGAAATTTTTATGACCAAAATCTCTGTTACAAGTTCTTTCAGTGTTGCAGCTTGTCTTTTTTGAGTCTTATTTTTTTCCATCTAGTCCCTAATCTCTATTATATTTTGGAGTCAGTTATTGGTGACTTCCATTGTTTGGTGTCTGAGGTCTGATTTTTCAGTCATTTTCACTGTGGTACACTGGGAATTACCTGTGTTCTTGCATTGATTTTTTTTTTCCTCACTTGCAACAGATCTCTTTCTTCTCTCTAATTCTCTTATTCAGTGGCAGGGAAAAAGGTTTTCACTTCTGACATCTGCTTAGTCCTCTATTCTTCCTTGATCAGGGCTCTGAAACAGGGTGATGATCTCTTCAGTGGTCTTCCTTGTTCTTTTCTGGTCATACCCTTTGTCTCACAGCTGAATCCGGATAGGGTGTGGGGTATCTGAGACTCAGAACTTGCCCTGGTCCCTCTGAAGTTTGTGCTTCCCAGATACTCCTTCTGGGTAGTAGTTAATTCTCCAGTCACAGAAATTGGGTCTGTCATTTCATGGCAAGCAAGCTGGAGCAATTTCCTGCCCAATTTTCAAGATGGTACCTGTTTCATCTTCTACAGTGGTGCTCTGACTCTGAGCTACCTTGCTGTGCTCCCTTTACAGTCTTTGCTACCAGTGTCTGGTCAGGTGCTGCAGTGGTGAGGCAGAGCCTGGAGCTGGCAGTCACTCTTGGCAGCTTCTTCCCAGGAAAGGCTTTGCTGATTTTTTAAAAATAGTGCTCAACTTCTACACCCCAGGAAGCACTATGGTTCCAGCAAAGCAGATGCAGCACCAGCTGTTTCCTCAGGACATCCCTCGCCACTTGCTCTTGAGTCCCCACTCCATCAGCTACTCACATGCCCACTTACTCTCAAACATGTACACAAAATTTTCACATACTCACTCACTCACACTGGGACTTATATAGTCAAACTTACTCTGCCACCATCTTCCTTCCTTCTCCAAATAACTTTAGTGTATACAACATTTTTATGAATCAATTGAAATTATTTCGTGTTGAAAAAACTGAGGGAAAAGTTCAGAATAAAATTTTAAAAGAAAACACAAATGTTAATAAACATAAGAAAAATATTCAATCTCACTGATAGCATTTGATCTTTTGAGAAACGCTGCTCCACATAATAAAATCTGTACTGAAATCCTCATTTTTTTTCCTCTGCTACAGTTAGCATGATTTGAAACTTGAGAGGCAAACAACCTTTCAGGAGTTGATATCACCTGAGTTGAGTCCTGCAGGATTGATAGTAGTCAACGAGATGAAGACAAACTTTCCAGGCAATAGCAAACACACTGTGAGAATAGAAGTCTGTGAAAGGAGCGTATAAATGCATGCAGTTTAGGGCTGCTGGAGTGTGAAGTGCAAGGTAGAATGCCTGAAGATGAAGCTGAAAGGTAAGCCTGGTAATTGAGACTATTGAATGGCATACTAAGAATTTGAAAGTCTTACAATGTAGGCAGGGAGATATTTAAAAAGAAAAAAATAAAACAGAACAAAACAAAAGCAAGCAACTGTAAAAACTAGGTCATTCATGAATATTTCTTTATTTCTGCATTCATTTTTGCAATAAAAATATCATCTACCTCTTTTTCATAATCTAGCTGTCAAATGATGGCATTCCTCTGTTCAAAGCCCTTCCATATTCTACTTCATTTCCCCCCTCCTTCAGTAAAACTCATCTTTATTAGAATAGCCCCAATTCCACTACTCAAGTTCATATATAAAGGGAATCAAATAAAATTAAATTTAAGGCAAATGGAAAATATGAGGTTATTGATCTAATTTTTGTTTTGTTTTATGTTTGGAAACTAAATCAACACAATAGAATGAAGTGTATCTTCCCATCTACAAAACCCTCATTGGGCCAAAAGACATCTCTCTGTCCTTCAAAGTTCAAGCTTATTATCTCCAGAATGGATTTAATAGTTTTGGTAATTATCTCCAGAATGGATTTAATAGTCATTGCATTTAAGGATAAAAGGAATCTTGCTTATGAGTGTGGAGGATACCATGTAAGTCTTTCCTAGCATTCTGTAATGGAGAATTCCATTTCCAGGATGGTGAAAAGTGACATGAATGCCTCTTGTGTTACTCGCATCCTATAGAAAAATATTTGCATGTGAAAACAAAAGTGTTGGGCACTAGAAAATGTCTAATCTCTGCTACTGGTAAGAAGCAAAGCATGGGGAGTTGGGAGTCAGTATCCCATGGAAGATGACACTGAGCAAGACCCAGGTCCCCAACAGAGCAAAGCTTGTGAAAATTCTGCTACTATGAGAGCAGCCCAACCATAAAAGAGTTGTTATCTCATTGGGTACCGGATACATTAGTCTCCTAGAATGACTGCAACAAGTGCCCACAATCTGAATGCCTTAACACAACAGAAATTTGTTCTTTCATAGTCTGGAGGTTATAAGTGTGGCCATCAGGGTCATGTGCTCTCCAACTTCTCCAGAAAAGACTGTCTCATGCCGCTTAGCTCCTGGTGGTTTCTGGTGATTCCCAGAGTTCCTTGTTTTGCGTACTCATCACTCTAATCTTTGCATCTATTAACGCAAGGCGTTCTCTCCGTGTGTCTCTTCTTTGACTATAAGGACACCAGACATATTGGATGAAAGGCCCCCTTGCTTGCATGAACTTATATTAACTTGATTACACTGTTAGAGAACCATTAAAAAATAAGATCATATTCATAGGTATCAGGGGGGGTACAATTCAACACACAACCCCAGAAGTCACTCATTTGGAGGGAAAGTCCATACAATCTATTTTTAACTTTCATAGGATTCATTGATAATCCTGACAAAGGGGATCCCTGAAGTAGGAAAACCTATATGAATGGCTAAAATGGCAGGCAGTGTCCCGGCCAGATTTAATACAACTGAGAGAAAGAAAAAGAGAGAGTGTGCATTTTTACATTGTATTTTATGAAAGAGCCATAGTGATTGCAACAAGAAACAAAGTAAGGGGGTCACTCTCCACCATTGCAAATGACAGCCCGTGTCCCACCAAGGTACAGTATTGACTCTGGACAAATACTGGAGAATGATGTGGCAGTGTGGCCATCAACAGACACCCAGTCTTGAGCTGCTTCTCAAAATCAGAAAGGGCTCAGAAGACCTATGTTCTGGTTCTTGTCTGCCACTTACTAGCTACATTAGCTCAGAGTAGTTAATTTCTCTCCATCCCAATTTCCTCAGCTAAAATCCAGATCTAAAAATGCTCACGCTTCCTTAACCATTCTGTTATTACTATGCTTAGTAGATATAATTCATGTTAAAGTTTAGTATAAAATTTAAAGTTCTATGAGACTGCTTAGAAACTATCCACATTTTAATTCGTCTATATTCTGAATCTTTCTTTATCCAAATATGACTTAAGACCACCATAAAAATTTTCTTTCTTATCAATACAACTTTTAAAATAATGTTATTGCCATTACAGTTAAATTAACATTAAGTCATTAAACTCAAATGTTTTCCTTTAGCTCTTGATCCAATATAATGGTCAGAAAACAAATGATGTAATAATAATAGCAATAATATTCACATGAGGATCAAATCTATGCCCTTAAGTTAATTGATATAATACTATAAATATCTTTTAACCAAGCTTGCACACTTTAAAACATAAACACCTAGTTATACATAGCCAAGATTAATAAATCTCACAGTAATGCCAGGAAAGAAGGATCAGGCTGCATTTGTTTTGTTGAAGGTTAGTAGTAAGTGTCAGAGGCAAGTTTTGTACCATATGTCTGTGATTCGTGATATTAAATCCTGTGCATTTAAATTTAAAGTTTAAATTCTGAGCTCTTAAAGTTGTTTTCCTTTTGATTGCATTACATATAGAAATTTTGCTTGAATAATATTTCTTAGTGATTGATGAAGTCAATTTTTAATTATAGATTGTTATGATTTATTATTATGAATTATAAAATAATATGAATATTACAAAACACTATTTCAGAAGTAAAGCAAAGCACCATTTCAGAAATACCTTTTCTAAGTAATTATTTTATTTTTTCTAATTTTACCAAGTAAAATGATAGTCTAAGCTAATAACTTCCTAATGTTAAATATGTCTTTATTCCTGGATGTTCTACTAAGCTAAGACACGAGACTCTGATTTAAAAATGCACTACCCATTGAAATTTGCTGCTATTTATTTAATATTTTGCGATTTAAAGTCATAGGTAAGAAATATTCTTTTTAATGATGTCTTTGTCAGTTAAGCTATAAAAATTGAGTGAGTCTCAAAAATGTACTAACAACCATCTCACTTCTATTATGTATGATCAGAGACAATTTGTGTAACATGTAAATATTTTGTTTCTTGAATGTTTGAAAGCACTTAGCTGTAAACCACTGCCTTGAGCAGACATATTTTGAAGTAAAATTTAATGGTCTTAAATGGTCTGGTTTTCATTGATCGATCCAATTATTCTACATTCTTGAGTCAATTTACATAATTAATGTCTTGCTGAAACTATTCGTTTTCTCTAGATTTTCAAATTTATTAGCATAGATTTGAACTCACTTATATTAAATAACTTTTGCATCATATTGTTATATTCATTTCTCTCTTCTGATGTTTGAGTGTTCTTTCAAACAGTCAGGTGTGCTTGTTACAATTTTCTATACTCTATATTTTAGTTTAAATCTTATTATATCTTTTCCTTTAATTTTTATTTTTGGTATTCCTTTCCTAGAATTCTAAGATAATTTATCATCTTTCTTTTTACAACTTCACTATTCTTAACTAGTCAATCTGCTGTCTACTGAAACAATTATAATTTTTCATGAATTTAAAATCATTTTGACAAAAAATGGTTTCTTTTCCATGTTATGTTTCCCAATCTTATGCTGTTCTATTTATAACTATTTTTAAAATTTCATATATGAATAAAAAATACATTTTTCACATTATACTGCAGATGAACATAGAAAATGAAGTTTCTTCATATTCCATAAAGAATCCAAATGTTTTCATGAGCTTCCAGCTGCTGGTAATCAAGGAAACACAGTCACTAAGTTTTTGTCTGATGCAATAAGCATAGTATGCCATAGTATCACTGGATCTTTAAGTAAAATGACTAGTTTCAAAAGTTTGTATCCATTGTATCTTATCCTAGACAACATCTGGATTATGAGGGTGTCCATGTGTTTTAGAAGACTGAACATCCTCACTCATGGCGCCTCCTCCAGTTTCTCTCAGTCTTTGTGAAGAGTAGCTGAGTCAGCTGTGTTTTCAGGGTGACCGCTGAAGTACTGGGGTCCTGCTCCAGAGAGTGACAACTGTTTTAGCTTAATTTGAGGTTCTACTCTCTGTGTAGAATTCAGTGGTGCTGAGGGTGGGTGCAAGCTTACAATAAGATTATCTAAATTGGATGCTACTTCCTAAAATAGTATGCTACTTATATCTTGCTGAATTCGAAACTTTTGTAGCATTTTTTCTTTTGTTTTTCAAAACATCTATTTTGAAAAAATATCATTGTTGCAGATAGATGATATAGGTATAGAAGTAGATATGGATATGTATAAGGGGGAGTCCCCCAAAACCAGAACTTGGAGCCCCTCCAAACCAGAACTTATTTATAAAAATTGGGTATTTATTCTTACCTGTTTAAACTCCAGTCATCTTCAGAGTATTCTTCATTTGATGCACCACCCTATCAAGTGGCTTTTTCCACTGCTCAAAAGCTTTTGAACTCATCAATTTTAATGCTTTTTAGTGCTGTTGTCATTATTTGTTTCACCTCTTCTTAGTCGGCACATTTCCCTTTAAGGAATTTTTTCATCCAGGGAAACCAAAAAAATTATCTCAGGGTGACATCGGGGAAATAGGGAGGGTGGGGCACAAAGGTCATGCCATTTCTAGTCAAAAAATGCTGAACACTCAGAGTGAGTGGACAGGTGTACTGTTGTGGTGGAAAAACCAGTCACCTATTTGCCACAACACAGGATGTTTCTTCTGCAAACTGTGAAGCAACCTTCTCAAAACTTCCAGGTATAAACTGGTTGACTATTAGATACAGAGGAACAAATTCTGAGTATACTACCAGGGGCCTGCTCTCCAAAATATAATTCCATGTTAGGGGATCCCATCCCACCCCCCACCCCCCACCCCCTGCCATAAGTGTATGTATGCACGCCTTTTCTCTATTATCTTATCTCTGAAAATGATTGGGCTATGACAATAATAACATCTTGATAGTATCAATGTTTATTTTCTTTAAACATACACAATTTCTCCTTCCTGGGAGAGACCTCATTCATTCTATATTGCTGAGGGAAGCATAACTCACCTTTACTCCCCTGCCTGACATGAAGATGGGTATTTGATTAAAACTGACAAGTAAGACCATTTCGATCTTTTACCTAGAGTAGTATTTGCAGGGATGGATATTTAACTCAATGTGGATAGATGCTACGATCAATTACAACGTTTAAGAAAGACGTAAACTGAGTTTTCTTGCAGTCATTTTTGACAGATATATAGAGAACTCTGTCTACGAAAGATAAAAGACAACCCACATGGAAAAAGTGATGCACAGAGATAAAGGACAAATAGGAGGTCTTGATGCTATTATTTGAGCTTCCATTCCCTTTCCACCCACTCCAGACTTGGTATAAAAGCAAACCTGATCGAGATCTTTTCAATTATATTCCAAATACATCATTTAAAAAAATTAAGACAGTTATATTGGGTTTGAGATACTAATGTTCAAAACAGTTCTCACAAATAAGGTTCTTACATCTAAATATTATATAACAATGCAGGAAGAAAAGTCATAATCAAATTGACTGCCTTTTTCAAATATTTCATTTAACTGGTGGTAATGTCTGGAAATGGATTGAGGTGACAGAGGAGGAGACTGAGTAAATTGGAATCTAGAACATCAGCTCCTTATTCAGGTGTTTTCTTTCGCTGCTTGGTGGAACAGGAAGGGATTGGTATGTCTTTACCCACTGCCTGGTATGACTCTTATATTAGGAGTTAGTGAAGACAATGCTTTTGCTGATGGCCAGATAAAACTAGGCTGCCCATTCCCACAAGACTGTGAAGTCCCGCCACAAACTCATTAACAATGTGTCTACACAGCAGTCCTCAGCCTTTTTGCCATCTGGAACCAGTTTCATGGAAGGCAATTTTTTCATGACCGGTGAGTGGGGAGAGGGAGGAATCATCAGGCATTAGATTCTCATAAGGAGCAATAGGGCTGCGCGCCTATCAGAATCTAATGCCTCCGCTGATCTGACAGGACATGGAGCTCCTCTCACCCGCTGCTCACCTCAGCACAGCGAATGGCATACCTTGATGCACCCCACTGCTTGCCATGCCCTCCCTCCTGTCCCCCAGTTTACAGTAAACCTCTGCCAGGTTATAATCTTCTTGTTGCCAGCACACTCCTTTTATTACAGTTGGGGGTTTTCTGACAGACCTTTTATTCATTCATATTCCTTCTTCAGCATAACTTTTGAAAAACCTGTTTTAAGAATATGGCAATGATTATTTACTGGTTTACAATACTGGTGCAAGTTTCTGACTAGCTTTTTAGTCATTTCAATGAGCAATTGGGAAATATAATAAAGACCAAATCATTTGTATTCAGTTATTTGCTTTGTCTGGGAATTCCATGGAGCATTTTAAAGAAGAAAATCTTTGAAAACATTTACAGTTTCTTTCATAATTATTTGTCTATCCAGTCTTTCTGTTACTTATTGAGATACTTTGGGCAGTTTATACCTTCTAAGAGAAAAAATCTTTTTCATTCAGATTTTCAAGCTTAACAGCACAGAGTTGTACATTTTGTTTACTTATGAGATGGAAATCTCTAAAATATCTGCTGTTGTATCACCTACTATTTCTTATTTATGACAATATTTTGTTTCACTTGTGTGAATCCAAGTAGTTGAAATTGCATCTAATTCTTTAAAGTTTCCTAAAATCCAGATCTTGAATTTATTTTTAATTTACATAATGCCAATTTGTATTGGGTTTTTTTTCTTTATTTATTTACCTGAGTTAATTTTCCTTTGCTTACTTACAATTTTCTACATCTGAAATTAAGTTCTCAATTTCTTTCTTTTTATTCTTTGTATAATCACATCTTTCAGAGTCAACTTTTTTGGGGGGTAATGTCACCATGAATCTAATGTATTCAAGTGATCAGCAAAAACTTTACTACTTACATCATGCAAACCACTGTGCTAGCCAGTGTAATTAAAATGAGAAAAATTAATAAAAAAAACTTTATATAGAATGATGTTTCAATTTATGTAAAATATAAAAATAAATAAGTGAATAAATAGTTGCTAACTGCTAGACATGTGAAAGAGATAAAGAAGAACACTATGATGAAAAACAGAAAACTGGCATCTCATTTAGATAGAATGGACTTTAAAGTGCAACAGGTAAAAGATTGATTTGGCCAAAGACTTGAAGTGGAAAGGCACAGTGGAGGACTTAAGGTCAATGCAGCCAGGGGTGAATGAGTAAGGGTGTGTTTCGATGCATATGTATATAAAAAACATGTTGTAGACCTTAAATATATACAATTTCATTAAATAAATAAATGGAAATATGGGTATTGCTTTAAAAAACAAAAACATCTAAGTCCTTTAAAAAAGTAAACTACTGAGATAAGCAGCAACATGGATACATCTCAAACGCATTTAGTTTTGTGAAAGAAGTCAGACTCAGAAGGTCACATACTGTATGAATCCATTTCTATAATATTTTGGAGAAGACTAAAACTAGATAAAAATAAACTAGATCAGGATCTGGATTTTGGAAGAGGACATGGACCATAAAGTGACAATGGGGAAGGGAATATTAGGGATGTCAATTGTTCTATATCTTGATTTTGCTTATAGTTACATGAGAGTATGTCTTTATCAAAGCTCATAGAATGTCATACTAATAAAGGGAAATTTTACCATGGGCAAAAATTCAACTTAATTTATTTTTTCAATGTGATCTTTCTCATTGCCATGCTAAAGGATAGATGCAGAATGGACAAGAATGGGAGCAGGGAGACCAGATAAGAAGCTCCTGCAACAATCCAGGCATGAGAAAATAAGCAGTAGCATGGAAGTGATGAGAAGTCATTAGATTGTGAATAAAGTAAAGAATACAGGAGTTCTGATATATTGGATATATCTTGTGAGTGAAAGAGAAAAACGACTCCAAGGTTTTGGTCACAGTAAACAAGAGTGTAGTTTTTATAATTAAAATGGAAAAGGCTCCAGGTGGAATATGTTCAGGGAAAGCTTAAAAACTTGGCTGAGGGTATGTCATTTATGAGCTGTCTATTAGAAATCCAAATGAAGACAGTTAGTAACCAACTTGATATATAAGTCTGTTGTTGGTAGAAGAAAAGCAGGACCAGAAAAGTACATTTTGACACTTTTGATATTCCTCAATATTTAAAGACCTATCTGAATTCATTGTTTGCCAGTTCTCTTTCCAATATAGTCTTCATACTGTACTCAGAATATATTTTCCTAAAACATAAATCTTCATTATGTCTTCCCAGTTTAAATCTTCAGTGTCCACCTTCGGCTCCTAGGGCTGAGTCTCAGCTGCCTTAGGATGTTGGTCAAGGGAAAAATGTCAATAGTTTCTCCAGTCACCTCTATCATCACTTCGATTTCAAAATTTATATTTCAAATACTACAAGTCATGTTAATTCTAAGAGTCCTCACCTCTAGTTTTATGCATTATTTTCCTGTCTACCTAAAATGCACTCATCCTGAACCAAACCTCACCGATCTATCATCTGACTGCTAACTCCTGTGCTTCCTTCAGGTCTTGGCTTCTAACTCTCCTCTTTGACCATCCTCCTGTGACTCTTGATATTCATGTATGGGAAGTTCTCTCTTCCCCTCATTGTGCTTACTGCATACATTGATTGACTGAAGTTACTAACCAAGATAATTGCCACCAAAAAGTTCAGAGACCATTTTGAGAGCAAGATGGTTACAATGATGGAGAAAACTATCTCACAGAAACACAGAAAACTACTCTCCAATTAAATTTTTAATTGAAATTTAAACTGTAAAATCCTACCTGCAAATGCCCTTAGATAATAATTATTAAAAATTGTACCCCACATCTTTAAAATTAAAGAAAAAATAAATACACATTTATTTATAAAAAATTAACTATATCTTAATATAGCTATTAGATATTTAAAATACATATGTGTTCTCAGTATTTCATCTTTAAAAATGGCAAAAGCAATCATTTACAATAGCTAAAACAAGTCATACAAGGCTTCTTTGTTGAAATAATTATTTTAATAAAAGTGTTAAGGGTTAAGGATATAGTAAATGACAAAAATAGGTATTTATGTTACAGACAATACAATCAACATTTCAAATGGTGTGTTCTTCCAGAAGCATAAAGAACTCAGTTATGCAGACACTCACACACACACACATACACACACACACACTCATATATAATCTCATTATGCCGTTGACCAGAATGAATTCCAGACTAATACAATTTGTATTTCTGGAAGAGTGTCTCAATCAGCAGTATTAACTTTATCTCTTATTGAGGTAAAATGGATATACCAATAACTGCATATATTTAATATACACAGTTAATGAGCTTGAATAAAAGTATATACCCATGATAGCTTTAGCACAAGCAAAGTAATAATCGTATTCATCGCCTCCAAACATTGCCTTGTATCATTTTACATTTTTTATCATGAGAACATTTGATGGATTTACCTTCTTACCAAATTACAACATCCTATCTCTAAAATGTATTTATCTTTAAAACTATAATTTTATACCCATTCCTTTTTCTTTCATCAAATGGCAACTGCCTTTTTATTTTATCCTTCTATATATTTGATTGTTTTAGATAACATATAAGTGAAATTATGCATCATTTGTTCTTCTACAAATTGAATTTTTAATTATTTATTCATTTATGCATTCGTTCATTCATTCATTTTTAGTTTCAGGGGGACAAGTGCATGCATGTTACATAGACGTATTGCATAGGGATGGGAATTGGGCTTCAGGTGACCCATTTTCCATATAGTGAACATTGTACCCAATAAGTCACTTCTGAACACCATCCTCCCTCCTTGCCTCCCCTCTTTTCCACCTTTATGAACATCTAGCTACCACCCATAAGCGAGAACATGTGGTGTTTGGTTTTTTTGTTGAGTTCCTTCACTTAGAATATCGTTTCCCAGCTCCCTCCATGCAAGGACTGACTTATTTTACTTAGCACAGTGTCTTCCAGGTCTATGTCGTTTCACCTGTGAGAGAATGTCCTAATTTTCAGGGCTGAATCATATTCTATTTCACGTAAACACCACAATCTCCCTATTCATTCATCTGATAATGAACATTTTAGTTATATCCATATCTTGGCTAGAGTGAATAATGATGGAATGAACATGAGATTCCAGATATTTTTCCAAGATCCTGATTTCAATTCTTCTAAATATATATACTGAAGTAGGATCATTGGTCTATTAAAAATAGTCCATTTAAAACTTTTTTGAAGAATTTCTCTATTGTTTCCCACAGTGACTGCACCATTTTACATTTTCACCAACAATGTGCACAGATTCCAATATATTCACCAACTCACCAACAATTATTACCTTTTGATTTTTTGATGATAGCCATCCCCACAGATGTGAGGTGATATTTTATGGTTTTGATTGGAATTTCCCTTATGTTTCAGCACCTTTCATATACCTATTGGTCATTTGTATGACTTCATTTGTATGACATTCAGAGAAATGTCTAAGCAAGTCCTTTTCCATGTTTTGTTATATTTTCGGTATCGTGTTTTAGGAGTTAAATATTTTGGACACTAACCCCCTGTCAGATATATGATTGGCAAATATTTTCTCCTATTCCAGAGGTTGCCTTTTTGCTCTGTTGATTGTTTTCTGTTTATTTGTTTGTTTCTGTGCAGAAGCTTTTTAGTTTGATGTAACCTCACTTATCTACTTTTGCTTTTATTGTCTTGCAGTCATCAAGCTGTTCCAGTGTTTTCCCCTAAGAATCAAACAGTTTCAGTTTTTATGCTTAAGTGTTTAATTCATTTCAAGTTTATTTTTGGATGTAGTGTAAGATAAGACCAAAGACATCCCTTTGCACATGGATATCCAGTTTTTCCTACATCATTATTGAAAAGAATATCTTTTCCCTATCGTGTAATCTTAGTGCCCTTGTCAAAGATCAGGAGTCTGTATATGTGTGAGTTTATTTCTGGGCTCTGTATTTTGTTCCATTTATCTACATGTTTATATTTCTGTCAGTATCATAGTGTTTTAATTATTGTAGCTTTGTAACGTAGTTTGAAATTAGAAAATGTTATGCTTCAGGCTTTGCATTTCTTTCCTCAAGTTTATTTTGGGTATTTAGGGTCTTTTCTTACTTCATATTTATTTTAGAATTATGTTATCTATTTTTGTAAAAACTGCCATTATTTTGATTGTATAGCATTTAATCTATAGATTGATTTGGGTAGTATTGAAATTTTAATAAGTTATCATCAAACCCATGTATATAAGATGTATTTTTGGAGAGGTTGGGAAGATGGTGGTCGAGCCAGTAGGACTATGTGAGACTCCGTGTGAGTGAGTGAGTGTATGGAAAATTTTGTGTGCGTGCTGGTGAGCCAGTGGGCATGTGAGTGACTGACTGAGTGAGGGGTAGAGAGCTGGCAGTCAGGGCTCTCCTGGTTCAGTGGCTGCTGCCACAGCTACTGGCCTGGGACCCTAGTGATTCCCAGGACGCAGAAGCTGAGCATCATTTTCTGTTTCTTTCTCTCTCTCTTTTTTATTTAAATCAACAAACCCTCCTTAGGAAGAAAATGCTGGGAGAGACTGTCTAAGTGGGGGCTCCTGAGCAAGTGGTCAGGCCCCTAGTGCAACAGTTAGTGCTGCAGCATTTCTGTTTCATCCCTGGCTCTTCCCGGGTCGCAGAAGCCGAGTGCCATTATTTTGTTTTTTAATGGACAAAAGCTGCAGGGAGAAAATATCACCCCAGGCTCTCCCTCACCAGTGCAGCAGGAGAGAGACTGCCAGCTCCTGGCTTTGCCGCACCACTTCAGCACCTGGCAGGGCACTGGCAGCAGGGGCTGCGGAGAGAGTCCAGAGGCAAAGTCCCGCAGAAGAAGACAACAGAGGCACACCACCACAGTCTTGAAAGACCTAATCTCTGTGACCGGCGGATCAACTACTCAAGGATTGATCATGGCCCAGAGAGAACATCCTGAAACCACAGACTTCGGAGGGACCTGACGAGTGCCGAGTTACAGGCACCCCGCCCCCTACTCTGATCCAGCCTGGTATCAGGGGTGTGGCCAGTGAAGGATGAGGAAGAACTCTCAAGAGATCAGTGGTGAGTCTGGGGCTGACCCCAACCTCCTCCTCCCCAGCAGTCCCCTGAACGTCAGACCCACACAGCTGGGTCACGACTGAAAGGAACAAACCAGGGCAGAGTCTGGAGGTCAGTCGCAATAGGAAAACTCCATTCCAGGTTCCAGGATAGGCCTGACTGGGACACCCTCTCCCCCCGCCCCATGAATCCATACCTGGGAAGACACGATCCCAAACCTCTCCACCAAGGAGATCTCCCTGACCTTACAAGAGTGGGAGGGGAGGAGTGCAGCCCCACCCACCTCCACTCCCCCTCCTCCTTCCCTGCTGTAGACACTGAGGAGAGAGTGAAAGAGGTGGCTCTGCAGGAGAGACCTGATTAGAGGAACAATTACAGAGCCTGCCACAGGAGGGCAGGTTTTTCTTTTTTTAATTTTCAATTTAAAAAAAAAAAATTTTTTTTAAGTTTTTGACTGTTTATTGTTAGTTCATCTGTTTTTAAAATATTTTTCTTTTGTGCATGAATGGGTATATGAGGGTTTAATCTGCTCCCCCACAAATATTTTTTCTTTTCTTTTTATGTTTCTTTCTTCTTTTATTTGTCATTTTCTGTTTATGTGTGCATGTGAATGGTTGAGTGTTCATCTTTCAATTTTGTTGTTGTTGTTGGTTTGTTTTTGCTCTTTAGTTCTTCTGGGCTTTTTTATTTTCATTTTTTTTATAGTTTCAGTTGTATGTCAATATATGTGTGAGGGTTTGACCTGAATTCCAATTTTTTTCCTCCAATCTTTCTATTTTTCTTCTTTATTCACTTTATGCTAGGCATGTGTTTGTGCTTAGTTTTCTTGTTTTTTTTTTTTGTTGTTGTTGTTGTTTGTTTTGTTTCACTTTGTTGTTATCCCAGTTTGTTTTGGGGTGTCTGTGTGTGTGTGTGTGTGTGTTCAGTTGTTTTTTGCATTGGTTTCTGCTTTGCATCATCATGTAGAGTCCTGGTGGGGAGTGGGTCTCAGGAAACACATACCACAATAAGTGAACATTGTAATTTGCAAGTAGTTTCTGAATCCTAATGCCCCATTCCCTACTTTATTCAAATTTCCAAAACTACAAGAGTCAGCAAAGCTTCCCATCCACCATCCTATTTCAAAATAAAATAAATCCAGAGCCCAGATCAAGGAAGAATAGAGGATTGAGCAAACATCAGAAGGGATAGCCTCTCCCACTGACACTGAATAACAGAACTAAAGAGAAAAACAAGAGATGTGTCACAAATGAGGAAAAAACAAAGGAAGACCTCAGGCCATTTCAAGTGTAACAAAGACAAAACTGAAAAATCAGACTTTGGTGCCCAAACAATGGAAGTCACCAATGACAATCCCAGAATGCAATAGAGATTAGGGAAGGGATGGAAAGAGTGAATAAGACTCAAGAAAGATAAGACACAACACTGAGAGAACTTGTAACAGAGATTTGACAATAAAAAACTAAATCCAGGAGATAAATAACAAGATGACAAGCATGGAAAGAAGAATTAATTTAACTGAAGAAAGAATCTCAAAATTTGAAGACTAGAACATGGAATTAACACAATCTGTAAAAAACATAGAAAGAAGACTAAGAAAAGACCTAATTGGTATCCCAGAAGAAGCAAGGGAAATGGAGAACAACTTGGAGCAAGTATTCCAAGAGGTAATCCAAGAAAACTTTCCCCATCTCACCAGAGATGTGACCAGCCAAGCACAAGAGATACAGAAAACCCCCACAAGACATCAAATGAGAAGACCAACCCTTAGACACATAGTAATTCACCTACACAAAGCAAACACAAAAGAAAAAATTCTAAAGGCGGCAAAGGGAAAGGTGGGAATACCTACCAGGGAAAACCATTTTGAATAACAATAGACCTATTGGCAGAAACACTACAAGCAAGAAGGCACTGGAGCCTTATAACCAAAGCTCTCAAAGATAAACAATTTCAACTAGTAATTTTCTATCCAACAAGCTCAGCTTCATCAGTGATGGAGAATTAAAATCCTTCCCAGACATGCAATCCCTAAGAGATTATGCAACTTCCAGACAAGCTCTACAGGAGACACTTAAAAAGGTATTAAACACAGAAGAAAGAAATAAAAAAAGATGACCACACACTTCCCAAGAGAAAAGCAAAGCACAAAATCAACAGCGAATACTGCACAAAAAGAAACTTGAAAAAACACACATACATCAACCCAAAGCCAAAAGAAAACAAGCAAAGAAAACAATTTCATAAGAACCTCATGAAAATGATAAACAATCACATTTCAATAATCAGCCTCAATATGAATGGACTAAATGCACCACTGAAAAGATAGAATTGCCAACCAGATAAGAAACCATGACCCAATTACTTGCTGCATTCAGAAGACTAATCTCACTATAAGGGACACACACAGACTCAAAGTTAAGACCACCAAAACCCCAATGTTAGCAGAAGAATGCAAATCACCAAATAAGAATCCAAATACAGAACTAGAAGACAAAAACATCATAGAAAACACCAGCAAACAAAAAGCTGGTTCTTTGAAAGAATTAACAAGATTGATGGACCCCTAGCCAGAATGAACAAGAAAAAGCCCAAATAAACCCAATCAGAAATACAAAAGATCAAATCACAACTAACCTCGAAGAAATACAAAAGATTAACAGTGATTACTATGTATACCCATATGGAAACAAACTTGATAACCAAAATGAAAAGGAGTACTTTCTGACATCACACAACCTTCCCAGGTTGAAACAAGAAGACATTGAGACACTAAATAGACCAATAACAACTCAGATATTTGACTCTACCATATGGAAACAAGCTACAAACAAAAAGCCCTGAACTGGATGGCTTTCCAGCAGAATTCTACAAAACATACAAGGAGGAGCTGATATCAATCCTTTTGAAAGTATTCCAGGCAATTGAGAAAGATGGAATGATTCTCAAATCATTTTATGAAGTTAACATCACACAGATACCCAAACTGGGTAAAGATCCAACAAAAAAAGAGAACTACTGGCCAGTATCCATTATGAACATAGATGCAAAAATCCTCAACAAGATTCTAGCAAATCAAATCCCAAAACACATATCAAAACTCATCCACCATGACCAAGTAGGCTTCATCCCCAGGATGCAGGGTTGATTAAACATTCACAAGACCATAAATGTAATTAAATACACCAACAGATGTAAAAACTGGAACCGCATGATTTTTATATCATTAGATACAGAAAAAGCTTCTGATAAAATACAGCATCCCTTGTTGATAAAAATCCTAACACCTAGGTGCAGCAGAAACATACCTCAAAATAATAAGTGCCATTTACAATAAACCCGCAGCTGACATATTGCTAAATGGACAGAAACTGGAAATGTTTCCCTTAAAAACTGGAACAAGACAAGGCTGCCCACTTTCACCCCTCTTGTTCAACATTGTGTTGGAAGTCCTAGCTTGGGCAATTAGACAAGAGAAGGAAATCAGGGGTGTCCAAATAGAAAAAGAGGAGTTAGCCCTCTTGGCTGATGATATGATCCTATACTTTGAAAATATAAGAGAATCTGTCAAAAACCTGCTTGCACTGATAAAGTACTTTGGCAAAGTCTCAGGGTACAAGTTAAATGTGCAAAAGACAGTTGCATTCCTATATACCAACAACAAGCAGGCAGAGACCCAAATTAAAAGCACAATCCCATTCACAATACACACACACACACACACACACACACACACACACACACACACACACACAATGAAATACCTCAGCATCTTAGTAACCAGAGAAGTGAAAGATCATTACAATGAGAACTACAAAATGCTACTCAAAGTAATCCAAGAAGACACAAACAAATGGAAAAATATTCCATGCTCATGGACAGGAAGAATCAACATTGTTAAGATAGTCATCCTATCAAAGGCAATCTACAGATTCAAAACAATACCCATTAAATTACCAACATCATTCTTCTCAGACCTGGAAATGACAATACAGAAATTCATATGGAAACTTAAACAACCACGAATAGCCAAAACAATCCCTAGCAAAAGAAATAAAGCAGGAAGTATCACACTTCCAGACTTCAAATTTTACTATAAGGCTACAGTAATCAAAACAGTCTGGTACTGACACAAGAACAGTCATATAGACCAATGGAACAGGATAGAGGTTTCAGAAGCAAGGCCTCAATTTCTCAACCAACTCATCTTTGACAAAACCTCCAACAATAACCACTGGAGAGAGGAGAACCTATTCAGTAAATGGTGCTGGAGAAACTGGTTGGTCACATGCAGAAGATTAAAATAGGACCCCTACCTATCACTATACACAAAAATTAACTCTAAATCAATCAAAGACCTAAACATAAAACCTCAAACTACAAGAATCTTAGAAAATGCAGGTGACACATTTATGGGAATTGGAACTGGCAACCAATTCCTATTCAGAACCCGAAAGGCCAATTCCTTAAGGAATAAGATAGACAAGTGGGACCTCATCAAATCAATGAACTTCTGCAAAGCAAAAGAAACCATCAAGAAAGCATGGAGACAGCCCACAAAATATTTATCAACTGTATATCTGACAAAGGCCTAACATCTAGGATCTACAAGGAACTCAAACACACCAAAAGGAAAAAACAAACAGCCCCATTTAAAAAGTGGGCAAAAGACATGAATAGATACTTCTCTAAAGAAGATATACAGGCAGTCAACAGACACATGAAAAAGTGTTCCACCTCACTAATCATCAAAAACTGCAAATCAAAACCACATTGAGATACTACCTAACCCCAGTAAGAATGACCATCATTAATAAAACAAACAACAACAGATGTTGGCAAGGATGCAGAGAAAAAGGAACACTTGTACACTGCTGGTGTGAATGCAAACTAGTGCGACCTCTTTGGAAGACAGTGTGGTGATTTCTGAAAGAACTAGAAATTCATCTTCCATATGACCCAGAAATTCCCCTACTGGGAATATGTCATTAAAAAAAAAAATCCTTCTACAAAAAAGATACCTGCACATGTATGTTTGTTGCAGCTCTATTCACAATAGCAAAAACATGGAACCAATCATGTTGCCCATGGAAGCTGGACTGGATAAAAAAAAAAATGTGGCACATATACATAATGGAATATTAGGCAACCATTAAAAAGGACAAACATATGGACTCTGCTGCAACTTGTATGGATTTAGAGTCGATCATACTCAGTGATCTATCACAGAAACAAAGAACAGAGTACCATATGTTCTCACTCATAAGTGGGCCTTGAACAATTATGATACTATAAGAAAGGGATTAGCGGTAGTAGGAAACAGTCAAGGGAGGGAGTAGGATTGGCAGTTGAGGGAAACTGCTAGGGGAGGCAGGGGCATACCTCATTAACAGGGGTACCTGCATAATCAACATTTGTATACCTAACCCTGAGCTGTACCACACATCTTTATAATAATAAAAAATTGAAATAAAGTAAAATAGACTAGTTATATTTTCAACAATTTCCCCTAAAATATGGTGAGCCAGTATGTTGATAGCCACATTTGCTTTATCTTCTGGAAAATAAAGCATCTTGCCTTATCAGGTGAATTATTGCTTGTATTCTCACTACATCATCTTCATTTTTAGAATGTCTACCATAGTAGTTTGGATCTCTGTTCTCTGTCTTCTGTATATATGAGTTTTCTCAGTACTATTTTTCTCTAGCCTTCTGGATACTGGAGAAAAATATCTCCGTTGTCCATCAGCATTGCTAAGTCTATATTGTTTGACCTTGATTTGGCTTCCATGTAAATTTTACATGTGTTATAGCTTGACATGTTGGATTTCCTTGCAATTTTTGCTCATTTATGTCTATATCATTTTTTTCTCACAAGCTTTATTTCAATTGTTGTTATTTTATCTTGCTCCTGCTTATGATGTGACTGTCTGAATCTTTGTTTTAGAATAAGTATGTAGTTTTGTTTATATATATTTTAATAGACAGCCTACCTTGATGCATTTTATTAATAATTACCATTTTAAAGTTTAATCTGTTTTTAATAATAAATATTTTCCACTTATCTTGTATTCCACTAAGACTTCTTTGAAGTTATTTATTTCCATTCATAGTGCCTATTCCATTTTTATTTTTGTTTGATTTTCTTGTATTCTACTGTGTGCTGTGGTCCTATACTTGCAAACACGCCAGCATGCAAATCCAGTGCCCATAAATTCAGCTCTGTCTCCACAGACATGATTATTTTTGTTATGATGGATCCAATTTAGAATGGATCCAGGCTTTTCATTGTAGTAAGATATTACTATTAATACTTGCATAAAAATATACCTGGAATTCTGGAAAAAGTGTGGAACAACAGGAACTCTGATGCACTGTTGAAAATGCAAAATGGTATAGCCACTTGGGTAAACAATTAGGCTGTTTCTTACAAAAGTAAATATTCTCTCACTCTAGCAATCAAATGTCTTGGCATTTACACAAAGTGGTTGAAAACTATGTCCATTCAAAAATCTGTATACATATGTTAGGCCTTCGTAGAAACTTGGATGGATTTTGAGTCTATCATACTCATTGACCTATCACAGAAACAAAAAACAGAGTATCATATGTTCTTACTCATAAGCAGACCTTGAACATTTATAATACTATGAGAAAGGGATTGGCAGTAGTGCAAAACTGTCAGGGGAGGGCAGGTGGGATTGGCAGTTGAGGGAAACCGCTTGAGGAGGGAGAGGCATACCTCATCAGCAAGGGTACCTGCATAATCAATGCTTGTATACTTAACCCTGAATTGTACTCCATATCTTTATAGCAAAAAAGAAATGTTGTTTTGTGAATATATCTTCTTTAATTTATTTTATCAATACATTGCAGTTTTCAGTTTGCAAGTCTTTACTAATTAAGTTTCTTTCTAATTATTTTATTTTCATTATGCTATTATAAATCTGATTGTTTTCTCATTTTCCTTTTCAGTTTGTTGCTAATGTACAGAAATGCAACTGATTTCTGTATATTGATTCTGTATGTGGCAATTTCACTGAATTTGTTTATTAGCTCTAAAACTACATTTAGGGAAACTTTACAGCTTGCTATGTATCAGAGTATGCCATCAGAAAAGAGAAATCATCTTACTTCTTCCTTCTATATTCAGATTTAAAAAAAAACAAAACAAAACTGTTTTCTTGCCTGATTGCTCTAGACAAGACTTCCAGCAATATTTTTTAATAGAAGTGGTAAAAGTGGGTGTTCTTGTCTTGATTTTGAACTTAGTAGAAAATAATTCAGAATGCTATTATAGAGTATAGTGTTTGCTGTTGGCTTGTCAATTATGGTCTTCATTATGTTGAGTCTCATTTCTCCTATTCTTATTTTATTGAATGTTATTTTTTATCATAAAAGAATATTGATTTTTTAAAAATGTGTTTTCTTTTTTAAAAATTTTATTTTAAAGATGTGGGCTACAATTCAGGATTAGGTATACAAGTGGTTACCGCACAGGTAAAGTTTGGGCCACCCTTTGGTTCCCACTTTGCCTGGTTTGAGATTAGGTACTCTTTTTGATGTCATGTCCCCCCCTCCAACCCTGACAGTATCCTGCAACTGCCAATCCCTTTCATATAGTGTTATGGTAAGAGTTCAGCGTCCGCTTATGAGTAAGAATGTATGATACTCTGTTGTTTGCCTCTGTGATAGATTACTGAGTATGATAAGATTCTATATCTATCCAAATTGCTGCAAAGTTCATATGCTTGTCCTTCTTTATGGCTTCATAATATTACATTGTGTATATGTACTACAATTTTCTTATCCAGTCTAGTTTCAATGGGCAGCATGATTGATTCCATGCTTCTGCTATTGTGAATAACGCTGTAATAAACTTGCATGTGCAGGTACCATTTATGTAGAATTATTTGAATTTCTCCATGTATATTCCCAGTAGGGAGATTGCTGGGTCATATGGAAGGTCAATATCTAGTTCTTTTAGAAATTACCACATTGTTTTCCAAAGAGATTGCACTAGTTTGCGTTTCTATGAGCAGTGTAGACGTGTTCCTTTTTCTCCACATCTTTGCCAGCATCTGTTGTTGTTTGTTTCATTAATGATAGCCGTTCTTACCAGAGTTAGATGGTATCTCAAAGAGATTTTGATTTGCATTTCTCTGATGAATAGTGAGGCTGAACACTTTTTCATGTGACTGTTGGGGGCCTGTATATCTTCTTTTGAGAAGTGTCTATTCTTGTCTTTTGCCCACTTTTTAATGGGACTGTTTGTTGTTTTCCTTTTGGCACATTTGAGTTCCTTGCAGATCCTGGATGTTAAGCCTTTGTCAAATATACAGTTGGAAAATACTTTTGCCCATTCTGTGGGCTGTCTCCCCACTCTCTTAATGGTTTCTTTTGCTTTGAAGAAGATTTTCAGTTTAATGATGTCCCACTTGTCTGTCTTATCTCTTATGGCATGGGCACTTGGGATTTTGATCAAGAATCAGTTGCCAGTTCCAATTTCCAGAGGGATGATTCCTGCATTTTCTAAAGGTCTTATAATAGGATTTACATTTAGGTCTTTGATCCATTTAGAGTTGATTTTTTGTATATAGTGATATGTAGGGGTCCTGTTTCAATCTTCTGAATGTGATCAACCAGTTTTCTTAGCACTATTTACTGAATAGGTACTCCTCTCCCCAGTGATTGTTGAGGAGGCCTTGTCGAAGATGAATTGGTAGAGAAATTAAAATTTTGCTTCTGAAATCCTTTTCCTGTTCCATTGTTTCATATGCCTATTCCTGTACCAATACCAGGCTGTTTTGATTATTGTAGGCTTATAATAAAATTTAAAGTCTGGAAGTGTGATACTTCCCACATTATTTCTTTTGCTAAGGATTGTTTTGGCTATTCATGGTCATTTATGATGCTATATGAATTTCTGTATAGTTGTTTCCAGATCTGAGAATAATGATGCTGGTAATTTAATGAGTATTGCAATAAATCTATAGATTGCCTTAGGTAGGATGGATATCTTAACACTGTTGATTTTTCCAATACATGAGCATGGAATATTTTTACATGTCTTTGTGCAAACTTTGATTTATTTGAGCAATGTTTTGTACTTTTCATTGTAAATGTCTTACACTTCTTTGGTTAGGAAGATGTCAAGGTATTTCATTTTTGTGTGTGTGTGGCTATTGTGAATGGGATTGCACTTTTTATTTGGTTCTCTGCCTGTTTGTTGTCGGTGTATAAGAACATGACTGTCTTTTGTATGTTGATTTTGTACCCTAAGACTTTGCCAAATTCCTTTATCAGTGTAAGAAGAATTTTGACAGATTCTCATGGATTTTTGAGATATAGAATAATATTGTCAGCAAAGAGGGGTAGCTTGACCTTTTCTTTTCCTTTTGGATACCCCTGATTTCCTTCTTTTGTCTGATTTCTCTAGCTAGGGCTTCTAACACTGTGTTGAACAAGAGGGATGAAAGTGGGAAGCCTTGTCTTGTTCCAGTTTTCAGGGAAAATATTTCTAATTTTTGTATATTTAGCAATATTTTTGATGTACGTTTATCATAGATGGCTCCTACTATTTAGAGGTATGTTCCTCTATGCCTAGTTAATCAAGGGTTTTTATCAAGGAGGGATGCTGGGTTTTCTCAAAAGCTTTCTCTGCAGCTAAGATATAATCATGTGATTCCGAGTTTTACATCTGTTGAGGTATTTAACTGCATTTATGGTCTTGCAGATGAGGAACCAGTTCTGCATCCCAGGGATGAAGCAGAGTGAATGACTTGGTCACGGTGAATGATTTTTGAGACGTACTGTTGAATTCAATTTGCTAGAATCTTGTTGAGTATTTTTTACTTCTGTGTTCATCATGGATATTGACCTGTAGCTCTCTTTCTTTGTTGGATGTTCACATGGTTTGGGTTTCAGTGTGATGCTAGCTTCATAAATGATTTGGGGAGAGTTCTGGTTTTTCAATTGGTTGGAATACATTCATTAGGATTGGTATCAGCTCCTCCTTGTACGTATTGTAGAATTTCACTGGAAAGTCATTTGGTACTGGGCTTTATTTTTTTGGAAGTAGTTTTCTTATGATAGAGTCAATTTCCTAGGTTGCTATTGGTATATTTAGTGCCTCAATGTCTTCTCTTTTCAACTTTGAGAGGTTGAGTGATGTCAGAAAGTTATTCATTTCATCTAGGTTATCAAGTTAGTTTCTATACAGTTGTGCATAGTAATCTCTGATAACCTTTGTATTTCTTCAGCAGCAATTATGATTTGATCTTTTGTATTTCTGATTTTGTTTATTTGGGCTTTTTCTCTCTTTTTCTTGGTCGTTCTAATTAGGGGTTCATCAATCTCACTTATTCTTTCAAAGAACCAGCTTTTTCATTTTTTGTTTTTTTCTGTGATATTTCTGTCTTCCATGTCCCATATCTGGTCTTTTACTTTGGTGATCTGGATTCATCTGCTAAAGTTAAGGTTTTGGTGACCTTGTCTTTCCAGCTTTCCTTCATGACTTATTAGGCTGTTAACTTGTGATCTTTCCATTCTCTTGCTACGTATTTGTAAAGATATAAATTCCCTATCAGAAAAACTTTCATGGGAGGCTGGAGGTTTTGGTATGATGCTTCTTTTTTGTTTTTCATTTGTTTCCAGGAATCATTGAGCTTCTGTTTTGATTTATGTGTATACCCCATAGTTGTTCAGCATCATGCTGTTTCGTTGTCCGTGTCTTTATGGGTTTTGAGGTGGTTTTGTTTGTGTTGATATTTAGTTTGATTCTACTGCAGTCTGAGAAGGTGTGTGGCAGTATTTTGATGTGATGAAATTTGTTTATGTTTGATTTATGACTGAGAATATGATTAATATTGGAGTTCATTCCGTGTTGTGATGAGTGGAATATATTTTGTGGTTGTTGGGTGGTATATTCTGCAGATATCTATTAAGTCCATTTGGTCGAGTGTCAGGTTGAGTTTCCAGATATCTTTGTGATTTTTTTAGCCTAAATGATCTGTCTAGGGTTGTTAGTGGTGTATTTATATCCCCAGCTATAACAGTGTTAGAGTCAATATCTTTTTTTAGTTTACTTAACAGTTGCTTTATAAACATTGGGGTTTCTGTGTTGGATGTGTACACATTTAGGATGGATATTTCTTGTTGATGGATTGAATCTTTTGTCATTATGGAGTGTCCTTCTGTATTTAAATTTTTGATAGCTTAAAGTTTGTTTTGCCTGATATTAAGATCACGACTCCTGCCTTCTTTTGTGATCCTTTCCCTTGGAAATTTGCTTTCCAATTTCTAACTATGAATCTGTGCATGTCCCTTGTTGTGAGATGAGTTTTCTGGATGCAGGAAATTATTGGGTCATAGTTTTTTTTTTATCCATTGGTCATTCTGTGTCTTTTCAATGGTGCATTTATTCCATTCACATTCAGGTTGATTCTTGAAATTTAATTGTTTTTCCCCATTTGAGGTTCTTAAAAAGTTTTTTTCTTATTTATTTGTTTGTTTTCTTTTAGCTTTTGAATTGATGTATGCGTGTATTTTCAAGTTTGCTGTTGTGATGTGCCCTGTTGATTCTATGCTCTGTGGTTCTCTTGGGAAGTATGTGGTCATTCTTTTTTTTTTCTTTCTTCTGTGTTTAATACATTTTTAAGTATCACCTGTAGAGCTGGTCTGGAAGTTGCATAATATCTTAGGGATTGGATGTCTGGGAAGTATTTCAATTATCCATCACTGATGAAACTGAGCTTGGCTTGGTAGGAAATTCTTATTTGCAACTATTTATCTTTGAGGACTTTGAATATTGGACTCCAGTCCCTTCTAGCATGTAGTGTTTCTGCCAATAGGTCTGCACTTATTCTGATTTTTTTTTTTCTGATAGGTAGTCTGAACAATCTTGTTTCCTTTAGGATTTTTTTCTTTTGTACCTACTTTGTGTAGGTATTTTATTATGTGTCTAGGAGTTGGTCTTCCTATTTTATATCTTGCTGGAGTTCTCTGTGTGTCTTGTGTTTGGATGGTCACTTCTCTGGTGAGATGGGATAGTTTTCTTGGATAACCTCCTGGAATGCTTGCTCCAAGGTGGTCTCCATTTCCCTTTCTTCTTCTGGAATGACAATGAGATTGTAGGTTTGGCTACTTGATATTATCGTACAACTCTTGGAGGTTTTGTTCTTCTCGCTGAGTTTCCTTTCTATGCTTTTTACAGATTGGGTTAATTCCATGTTTTGCTCTTCAAGTTCTGATAGTCTTTCTTCTGTTTGATTAATTCTGCTTTCCATGCTTGTCATCTTGTTTTTTTATTTCATGGATGAATTTTTTAATGACCAATTTCTTTTATGAGTTTTTTTAGTGTTGCATCTTGTCTTTCTTGAGTCTTATTCACTCTTTCCATCAATTTTCTAATCCCTGCCATATTCTGGGTCAGTCATTGGTGACTTACCTTGTTTGAGTTCTGAAGTCTGATTTTTCAGGCATTTTTTCTTTTAACACCAGGAATTACTTGTGTTCTTCCATTGATTTTTCCTCATTTGTGACAGATCTCTCTTTTTTTTTCTTTAGTTCTGTTATTCAGTGTCAGTGGGAAAGGCTTTCACTTCAGATGTTTGCTCAGTCCTCCATTCTTTCCTGGTCATGATTCTGAATTTGTTCTATTTTGAAACAGAACTATAGGTGGGAAGCTTTGCTATCTCTTGTAGTTTTGAGAGTTTAACAAGGTGGAGGATGGGAAGCTAGGACTCAGAAACTGCTGCAAATCATAGTGTTCATGGATTGTGGTATGGATTCTCTGAGACCCAAACCAAACCACCACTCTATATCATGATTCAATGGGCACATCTGTGTATTCCCTGAGTTGAAGATACAGTAACAGCAATGAGGAGATCAGAGAAAAGTAGAATGAAATAAGATGGACATAAATGTGAAAAAAAATCAAAAACACACAGAACAGCAAAAGCTGAAACCAAAGTAAAGAACAATTAAACACACACACACACACACACACACACACACACACACCAAAATAAACTGGAGAAACAGCAAAGCAAAGCAAAACAAAACAAAGTAAAAATCAGGAAAACTGAACACATATTCACACACATGACCAACAAAAAACAGTAGAAGAAAAAGAGAAAAGAAAAAGAAAACAATGAATTCAAATTGAGCCTTCACACATATATTCCCACACTCATTCAACTAACAATAGAGAAGAACAAAATACCAAAAACAAACAAACAAAAAACTAAAAGATGAACACTCAATCATTCATGCACACAAAACAGAAAACAAAAATCCAAAGAAGAAAGGAAGAAAACAAGAAAAAGAAAAAAAAAGAATGGGGGATACAGATCAAAGTTTCACACATGGATTTATGTACAAAGAAACAAAACAAAACAAAACAAACCCTGCCCTCTTGTGCCAGGTTCTGTAATTCTTCCTTTCAGCTGCTCACAGGTAAGTCTCTCTGCTGTCTCCTGCAGAGAATGGCCTCATTCACAGTCTTCCCCATGTCCAGTCCAGGGAAGTAGAAGGGAATGGTTGGAGTGGGTGTGACTTCATTCTTCCCCTCCTACTCTCGTATGGTCAAGGTGATCCTCTCCTGTGGGGAGTTATAGGATTGTCTCTTCCCCCTTGTACTGGTGGGGTTGACACCCTAGCCAGGTTCATCCTGGAGTAGAGTCATCCTATTGCAGCGACATCCAGGTTCTGCCTGGGTTTGTCTCTCTCAGTTGTGCCTCAGCCATGTGGGTCTGACATTCAGAGGATTGCTGGGAAGGAGGGAGTTGTGTCAGCCCCAGACTCACCACTGACCTCTTTGGAGGTCTATCTTGTCCTTTCCTGGTCATATCCTTTGTCCTGAATCAGGGTAGGGGGTGTGGTGCCAAGACTCAGCACTCATTCTGTCCCTCTGGAGTTTGTACTTTCAGGATATTTCCTCTGGGTCATAATCAACCTCTAAGTAATTAATCTACTGGTCACAGAGTTCCAGCTGTCACTGTATGGTGAGCAAGCCAGGACACTTTCTTGCCCCATTTTCAAGATGGTGGCAGGGTGTTTCTTTCATCTTCTTCTGTGGAGCTCTGCCTCTGGGCTCATTTGCTGTGCTTCTCTCTGCAGACCTTTCTGCCAGTGTCCAGTCAGTTGCTGCAGTGGTGACACACAGACTGGAATCAGCAGTCTCTCTCAGCAGCTTCTGCTTCTTCTGGGGAAGGGATGGTTCTATTTTTAAAAAATGGCTCTCCGAGCCAGGCTTGGTGGCTCAGCCTGTAATCCCAGCACTTTGCGAGGCTGAGGTGAGTGGATTGAGACCCGCCTGGGCAACTTGGTGAGACCTCATCTCTACAATAAATTTTTAAAAATTAGCCGGGCGTGGGAGCACGCACCTGTAGTTCCAGCTACTTGGAAGGCTGAGCGGAAGGATCGCCAGAGCCCAACAGGTCGAGGCTGCGGTGGCGGGGAGTGGCCACTGCACCCAGTCTGGGTGACAGAGTGAGACTCCAACTCAAACAAAAATGGCTCTTGGCTTCTGTGCCCCAGAAAGCACTAGGGACCCAGCAGAGCAACTGCAGCACCAGCTGCTTTATCAGGAAAGCCCTGACCACTTCCTCCTGAGTCCTCACTCAGTCAACCACTCACATGCCCACTTACTCACTAACACATACACAAAACTCACCATACACTCACTCACATCGGGGCATGCATAGCACATAGTCCGACTGGCTCCACCACCATCTTCCTCCCTCGACCTAAGAAATGTCTTTACTGTATCTATTGACATGTTAATTACATTTTTATTCCTTATTCAATTAGTGTAATGTATCACATTTACATTTTTTCCCCAAGAGTTGAAGCATCCTTGCATCTGAGAGATAAATCTCACTTGATAAGGGTGAATTATCCTCTTAATGTACTGTGAAACTTGAATTGCTAGATTTTTTTGGAAGATTTGTACTCATCACCAAGTAAATTGACCTGTAATTTTCTTTTTTTTTTTTATATTGTGTTTTTGAATTTGGTATCAGGGTAATACTGGTTGTTATAAAGGAGTTTGGCAGTGAACCATCCTCTTCCATTTTTTGGAATATTTGAGAAGGATTAGAATTAATTCCTTTTTAAATATTTGGTAAAAGTAACCAGTGTAGATGCCTGGCCCTGAGCTTATTTTTGTTGGATTTTTTATTTATTATTCTCAGTCCCATAATTTCTCTTTGGTTTCTACTTCTTTTTTATGATCTCTCTCTCAGTTGATGTTCTGATTTTGTTCATGTATTGTTTTCCTTATTTTATTTAGTTTTCTATCTGTGCTATTTTGTAGCTTACTGTGCTTCTTTGAGATAAGTACTGTAAATTCTTTGTCATATAATTTATAAATCTATATTTATTTAGGGTTGGTTACTGGAGATTTATTTTTTCCATTGTTATTGTTATATTTCCCTGACTCTTTATGTTCCTTATGTCTGCACATTTGAAGACGCAGTCAGTCACCTCTTCCAATCTTTACCAACTGGCTTTGATTTAGAGAGCTCTTTGTCAATTATCTGGTGTAGAAATTCTGGAAGTCTCTCAAATCTTTTTTGATAAATGTAAATTTTTCTCCTCTTTCACTCTCTTCAGGGAGACATTTTAGAATTTTGTGCCTTAACTCAATCATGCAGAATTGGTCTGGGTGCTTGGGTATTAGCTACACTCTTCTCTCTCATTCTTAAAAAAGATGTCTTAGAATTGTGTGTTTTTTCTCAATGCTGCAAAGCAGAGACAGCTGATGAAAGCAATGTATTTTCTGAGATCTCTGCTGATGCTGAGATCCTTATAGGTGGGTATCTTCTGTGCAATCTACATACACATCTATGATCTGGGCTGGGTGATGATCTATATCCTGCTTACTGGAGCCACCATTGCTGGAGGCCACACCAACTCTTGGGAGTCATGCTGATGCTGAAATTTGTGCCAGTAGTTGTGATCAGTGGCAGATGCTGGGGGCCCCATGGCAATTGGGTGCTGCACTTGCTATTGGGCACACATACACACACACACACACACACACACACACACACACACACACACACACACTCTCTCTCTCTCTCTCTCTCTCTCTCTCTCTCTCTCTCTCTCTCTCTTTCTTTCTTTCTCTCTGATTCCTGAGACTCACCTTTCTCTCCTTTTCATATTTACTTACCACTATGTGTTCCAACTATGCAAGATTCCATACCATCCTGGATGAGCTGAGTAAGGAGTGAGTCTCCTGGACAGTGCCCTCAAAAGCTTCATGCATGAGTTGCACTCCTTGCTCTTTCCCTTTTTTGGAGAAATTTCTTGTCAAGACTGTCTCTCTAGGCACCAAAGTGTGCTGACTTGGTGGAAGTGAGAGACATAGGTAAAGTAAAATTGCTCTTTTTTCCCTTATTTCAGTGTGACATCTCGGTCTTGTGATTTTGGGGGTGTCATATTTTTTAACTGAGTTCTTGGGTTCGCATGAAGGCATTCTGGTCCATACATCACTGTTAAATTGGTGTTTCTATAGGGAGAAAATATATGTTACCTTCTATTCCACCCTCTGACATCACTCTAAGGTTTTTTTTGTTTGTTTGTTTTTGTTTGTTTTTTGTTTTGTTTTGTTTTGTTTACCCTCCAGCTGCCCAATGATTCTGATGCTAAATTAAGGTTGAGAACTACTTTGTTAAAGTTCTTGACCTGGACTTCACAACCACTCAAAAAGTTTGTGAGTTTGAATATAAAATTTTTGAAAAAAAGTTTGTTTTCACTAACATTCAATTGAAATTTAGTTTGTCCTTCAACTGTGAACTTAGGACAACTAATAATTTTAGTATATGCAGTGTTTATGACTTTGTTACTAATAGGATTTATAGGTAAATTCAGATTAGATTTAAAATGTTACAGACATCTCAGTATTATTTATATTTAACACTTCTTTGCTATTATGGTATTTATGATACATACTACTGAATCGTTATTCAATACATTAATAAAGAACAAATTGGTTTTATGTTAATATGCTAATATTTGTATTTAAACTTATCTTTAATTACCTTGTTATCTTAGTTATTTCTGTTAAGCAGCTCTAATATATTTTAAAAGAAAAGGGCCCATAGTCTTCACAGTTCAAAGTTTCAGATAGAAAAAGCATTAAAAACCCCTTTTGTTTTCTAGGAGATCGTAACTCATAGACAGCCTTGGCATGGCCAGGCCATCTCCATCAGCAAAGTCGTCTCTAATCACACAATAGGTTGCACCCTTCTTAGTCACAGAATCTATGCTTTGGATTCATCAACAGTACTAAGTTTAGTATTGCAGCTAGACCCTTTTGTTAAGACACATTGTGTTGAATCTTCAGTCATTTTCTGTGTTCTATTACTGGATACTGATGGTTAGATATATCTAGGAGTTAGTTTGATTTTGAATTTATTTGAAAGTTCTAAGCAAATGTATTTTTAGGAATGTTTATTTGGCATTACATTACAAATTACATTCCATGGGGCCTCATTGCTCCAAGAATGCAAATGAAAAAACAATAGTATTAGAAATACACTTTGAACTTAAAGATAATACACTTTTATAGTCTGGTTGTAATTTTCTTGACAATGTTTGCCAATGTGCTCAATGAACTAAGCCAAATGTATTTTCTCAATTTTAATTCTGCAAAGAATCTTACCCTTAATCCCACTCGAGAACTTGTCAGTGTCATTGTTTTCAGATGCTGTGTTAAGTAAGTTCTTTATCTTTCAAGAAGAGCTATCGTACTCTTCACGATAATTTATTTGGGCTGCCTACAAACTGACAATATTCCTGAGCATTATTTAATATTCAACTTATTTATAAACTTTGACTCACATTCTAGGTTATACTCAGATATGATGTTTCCTTTCTTAATCTGGGAATGTATAAAAGCCTCACCCACATTTCTTTCTTTAAAAATAGTGATGCTTCATTTTAAAATTTGAGTGCAATTTAGTACCTCAGTGAGTAATAGCTAATATCTGCTAACTAGGATTGAAAATACTCAGATTGATTTTTAAGATGACCCTTATAGCTTATCGTAAAAAATGCTGAAGGAATTCCTTGAGCCCAGGAATTCAGGATTAGCCTGGACAATAGAATGAGATCTTTTATTTAAAAAAAAATTAAAATTATCCAGGCATGGTGGCATGCATCTGTAGTCCCAGCTATTCAGGAGGCTGAGGTAATAGAATCTCCTGGGCTCAGGGAGCTGAGACTGCAATGAATCATAATCATGCTACTGTATTTAAGCCTGGGTGACAAAGTGAGACCTCAACTCATAATTAATTAATTAATTAACTAAACAATTAATAAAAACATTATTTAGGTGTAGAGTAGCATCAAATTTTAAGTTAATTAAATTTTAACTCCTTTTTTTTTTACTTGTCCTTTTAGAAATTCCTCAGTATTTTAGATTCTCTAAATAATTAAATTCTCAACATATCCTGTTGAAATGATATGGAGGAACAAAATAACATTTGAAAAGGCATCCTAAAATTAACATTAAGGCTTTAATTTGGTGTGGTGGCTAATTTTGTGTGTCAACTTTGATAAGCCATGGTGCCCAGACAGTAAGTTAGACATTGTTCCAGATGTTGTTGTGAATATATTTTTATATAAGATTAATATTTAAATCAGTAGACATTGAGTAAAGCAAACTAAATGTGGTCTTCATTTAGTAATTTAAAAGCTTTATTAGAAAAAGACTGAACTGCTCTACTTCCCTGGATCTCTACATTGTTAGCCTTTTCTGCAGATTTTGGATTTGACAATCGTCACAGTAACATGAGCCAGTTTTTAAAACTGTCTCTCATAATACTAATCCATTCACTTGGTAATGTCAAAGAGCATATAAAGGACAGTGTTTTATTAATAGCGCCGACTATGTGATTGCAGACATTTTGTTTTACCTATTTCAATTGAGCTTAAAATCCTATCTGGTTTGGTAATTAAGAAAAAGAGGCTCTAAAAATCTCTGTGGCAGATCTATATTTTCTCACTACCTCCTTTTCCAAGTGGTTTTCATTGCAGAGATCATCATGCTGTTAGCCTTGTAATATCAGCTAACAGTGCAATCATTTATCGAGCCACAATTTATTGATGGTCTTCTATATGAAGGCTCTTTTCTTGAGACTAGTAGCATCATGAAATGAGGCAAGACCTTTCTTTGTGGAACTTACTTTGTAGTCATGGTGTTACAATTACAATATAAATAAGGAGGTAAGATAAATAATCAAAGATGATGGTGTCTTAAAAGTAATAGAAACAGAGTCTTGGTACATAAAATAAAATGGAATTATTCAAGGAATTTTTCTAATAGAAAAAACAAACTGATAGTAGATGACACAAATGATCCATTCAGGAGTAAAGCCAAGGGAATAACATTCCAGGCAATGAAAACAACCAGCTCCCAAACCTGGAATAAGGCAAAGCTTGACTTATCTAATACTGTAGCTAGAAGTTCATGAATGACGGGGGCAGGCAATGACACAAGATACAAGGCTTGGGATGTGATGCAATTGACACACATTAAGCATAGGAGAGACATTGATCTGGTAAGTTATTTTTAAATTACTTTGTTGTTTATATGGACAACACTTTGTAGGAGGGCATGGTTGGAAGTCAGTTGACTGGGCTATTACTATGGCTCAAGTCAATAGATGAAGGTGTTTTGAAGTGTGGTGTTGGCAGTGTATCTAAACGGCACTTTTATTCTATAAGGTGCAACATCTGTTTCTGAGTCTTTAAGATTTCTTCAACACAAATGATGCTTGATGCTTTGCCATACTGCCATATCCAGGGAACATATCCTAGAAGTTCTAAGTAATAGAACAGCCAACTGGAAGGTGCCTTAAGACTTTAATTCATTCAATTAACTTTAAGAAATTCAGATGCAGAATTAAATGAAGTATGCCACAAATTCGCAATCTATCATACACACACACACACACACACACACACACACACACACACGATGGCCTGATGAAACAATGTATATCTATTAAGAATATTTTATCTAAAATATATGCCAGAGCAACCCCTTCAGGTCCCCTCCCACTGTAGGAGCTTTTCTGTCCTCTCAATAAATCCTGCTTTCTAAAAAAAACAAAAACAAAAATAAATAAATAAATAAAATATATGCCAAAAGACCAAAAGACTTGGTCCCAAAGGACTTTTTTTTTTAGTTTTTTAGTTTTGTTGCACATGCAGTAAAATTCAGAAGTAGGCAACCATTGAGTTGGGTCAGTAGCTAAAAAATTTTAGAATCAGTATACTCTTGGCCTTCCCCTCACAGTCATAATGTAGTTTCTGTAGCTCCACCCATTATTTCTGCATATCCCTGCACTCAAAACATTCTGCAAAGGAAGAAAGTGAAGTACTGCCTATTTTGTTAGTAAAATTTGTGCCAACTCATCATTACTTCAATACAAAGTAGTTTGAAAATGATTTTACTAAGTATAGCTTCTGCAGTCACATTGACAAGATAGAAAAAAGTTTGAAAAACAATACAACTATATTCCTAATATATGATGTCAGGTTTTATTTCAAGTTAATAATAGTACAAAATTATTGCCTTGTGTTTTTACTTTTTGCCATTACACAGGTGAAAAATAAGTGAACAGTTAAGTAAGTTCAGGCCTGTTTTAAAATTAAACTGAAAATCACCAAGTTTTGTGACCTTTTAAAGAGTTATAGCTTCTAGACTTCAGTTTCCTAATTTATATAGTTTTGTAATAAGAAATAAATTATAATTTTTATAAAGGACCTAGAAACTTACCCATTACTCAGTAAATGATAGCTGTATTTTTTTCTCTTCCATGCATCCATCTTCTGTTCTCTACTCCTATTTTATAAAGCAAAGTAGAAAATAAATGTAAAAAAAAGAAAATAAAAATGCAGTAAAAGACTCAAGTTTACACTTGGATGAAACCAAGATTTTCTGCATGTGTTGCTCCATCTGTAAAATGACAAAGATAGACTGGGCTGTCTCTTCAGTTTCTTGCATTTTTTGTATTTACTTATTTCTAGAAGGTTACATATTTCAAGACAAAACAAATGGAAGGCAAATTTAATAAATCTGAGAGAAGTTGGAATAAATTACAATATCTGTGCAGTAAATTTCACTCTAAACTTTTTGCTGCATTAGGCAAGGATTATATGTTATTTTAATTTACTAAAAAGAGAAAGAAGTTAAGTTTGTCTTTGGATACATTTTATTGGTGAGGGGAACTGAACTCAAATGTAAGGTATTCTGTGAGTTCTAGACAAAGGGTTCTGAAGAACTGAATAGACAATATCACTGAATGTGATTTTATAAAGCATCAGAATTGAATCTTAGTGAAGACATCTCTAGAGGTAGAGGGAATTATTAGAGAATTGTAATGAAATAAAAGTAGTTGTGTGTGCCTGAAATAACGTGACTAAGATTTTTTTTTTTTCTCTAAAGCAAGGTCCAACACACTCAAAGCTTGGTTTAAAGCAGAGGTAAAAAAATAGATAAAGTTTCTTATAAAAGAGGAAAATATTATTTTCTGCAATTAAAGTGCCATAGAGCCTCAAACAAAAATTAAGGAAGTAATCTTTTTAAAATAGATTATTTCCTTAATTTAGAAACATAATATGAGGCTATCAAAATCTCTTTTGGAGCTGACCTAGCATCTTGTGTAATATTAATTCAGTTTATAAGAAAATGCTATGAACAATATATGCCAATAAATTAGACAACCATGGTGTAATAAACAACTTTCTAAAAAACACAGAGATAACAATTTGACATAAGAAGAAATAGAAAACTTGAACAGATTTATTACAAAGACATTGAATCTCCAGGCAAGACTTCTCAACAATGAAAGTCTAGGAACAGGTGGCTTTTGTGGTAAATTTTAATAATCATTTAAAGAAAAGTTATTAGCAATTCTTTCCAAACCCTTTGATGAAATATACAAGAACAATTCTTAGCTCATTTTGTGTAGCAAATATTATCCTGCCTACAAATCAAGACAAAACATTATAAGACAGCAAAACACAAACTAATATCACTTATGAGTATAAATAAGAATATATTTGAAAACCAAATCAAACAGTATTTTAAAGTAATGATATACCTGTTCACGTGGAATTTATCCCAGAAATGCAATGGTGGTTCAACATAAGAAAACTGAACAATGTGATACACTACATTAATAAAACAAGGGTGGAGCATAATAATCTCAATTTGGCAAAAAAGTATTTCCCAAACCTAACGTCATGTATGTATACATTATATATATAATATATATGTACATATATGTATATACATATTCAGAAAACTAGAAATAAAGTAAACATCTCAAAATGATAAGAAACTTTCTTTTAAAAAATTCACTGTTAGCAGTATACATAATGATGAAATACTGTTAGCTGTTTCTTTCCCTAAGATGAGAAATGACACAAATATGCTTGTTTTCATTACTACTATTTAGTATTGTACTCTAAGTACTGGCAAGAACAATAAAAAAGGGAAGAAAGGAAGGGAAGGAGGGAGGGAGGGAGGGATGGAAAGAAAGGAGGAAAGAAGCAAAGAAAGGAAGAGAGAGAACGGAGTGAGAGAAGAAAGGGAGGGAAGAAAAGTAACATCCAAAACTAAAAGGAAGAAGTAAAGTTATATCTTGACATAGAAGATGATCCTTTTTTATGAAAAATGCCAAGTCATCTATGAAGAAATTCTACAAAAGTTAATAAATTCAATGAAGTCATAAGGTACAAGGCCAACATGTGGAAATCAGATGTGTTTTTGTAGACCAGCAACAAACAATAAAACATATTTAAATCATCACTTGCAGTTTTAATAGCATTAAAAATAATAAAATAAATTCAATAAATTCTTCAAAAATATTTTTTAAAAACTTGTACATTGAAAACTATGTAACATAAATTAAATAAATAAAATAAGTTGAAGAAGATATAATAAGTAGAAAGACATCTTGTTGTTATGGAATAGATGTCATAGTGTTGTTAAGATGCAAATATTACCAAAAACATTCGCAGATTCAGTTTAATATCTAACCATCAGCTTTTTTTTTTTTTTTCAGAAATGGAGAAGCTGATCCTCAAGTGGATATGGAATGACAAAACAATGGCCACAACAATATTGAGAAAGAAAAAAATAGCTAGGGAGTTCACATTGACTGACTTCAAAATTTACTTTTAAGTTATTGATTATAAAACTACATGAATCAAAGAAATGTAGTATTGGCATAAGATAAACAAATGGAGTATAATTTAGAGTTCAGAAACAAATCTATATATCTATTGGCCAACTGTATTTTTTGTTTTTGTTTTTCAATAAGGGTGTCCAGGTCCTGTATAATCTTAAAGAAAAAAAAAACAGTCTCTTCAACAAATATTACTGGAGAAAATAAACATCCTCACACAAAAATTAATAAAGTTGGACACCTACTTCACATCATATTTATTTTTAAAAAACTCAAAAAGGACCAACAACTGAAATAAAATAAAATGATGACACTTTTTGATGAAAACGGTGGCAAATTTTCACAAGCTTGAATTTGGTGATGGATTCTTAAATAGGACATCAAAAGCATGAGCAACAACAGAAAAAAAAATAGATTACTTGGACTTCATCACAACTAGAGACGTTTATACGTCAAAGGACATTAGCAAGAAATTGAAAACTACCAACTGAATTGGTGAAAATGTTTGCAAATCAAGTATCTGACAAGGATCTAATATCAAAATACATAAAGAACAATACAAATCAAAACCAAAAACGTAAACCAGTTTAAAAATGGGAAAGGGCCGGGCTCGGTAGCTCAGCCTGTAATCCTGTGCTTTGGGAAGCTGAGGTGAGTGGATTGCCTGAGCTTGTGAGTTCGAGACCCACCTGGGAAACTTGGTGAGACCTCATCTCTACAATAAATCAAAAACTAGCCTGTGGGGGCATGTCCCACAAGGGTCGTGAGATGTCCTGAAGGAGAGACGGATAGGCGAAGGACGAAGATAATAGACTCGGACACCTGCTTTCTGAACAGATGACAATTTAATGTTAGTTAACACAGAGCTTTTATACCATTCGTGAAGGGGCAAGACAAAGAAAATTCCTTCACATACATATCCCTCTAAAAGTTACCATCTAGTGGTCTTAGTAGCAAACAAACCAAGATTCCCATAAACATTTAGACAACAAGTCTTATTCATAAAGCCAACAATGATACTTTCAGTCCAATGTCCCGAATTACAGTCCTTGAAATGTCTCAAGAAAGTTTCTTTAAGTGTATATTTCTTCATGTGTCAGGAATTTTTCCATCTTATGCTTTTATGTCCTTCAGAGTCCCGTGATTGCCTCCCTTGTTTAGATGTCTTCGTTACTTTTCTCTTATTTTGCAGTGCTTGTTTCTAAAGAGAACTCAAAAGAAGCTTCTAGTAATGTTTTCCAGGCCCCTCAAGGTTGCTGTCTGTTTTAGCTGATCTGTCATAAAAGTGTCTGATTATTATGAGTTCAGTGAAAACCCACTCTATAAATGTTAACTTAAAGTTTTAACTATTAATTATGTAAAAACCTTACATTAATCTTTATCCTAGTCAGTGAAACAGTGTTATAAATCACCTACATAACTCCTAGATAGTGTTAGA